>NW_026057577.1:24236055-24349894 GCF_023721935.1 Panthera uncia | reverse complement strand
AAAAAAAAAAAGAGCACTTGGGTATAAATGCTGTGGTGTGGACGTCCTTTGCCATCTTTTCTGTGAGGGCACAGGGCTTCACTCTGGCCACCTTCCACATACTAATGCCCATGTGTTTTTGGACATGGTGTCTTGAAAACTTCTTCCCAAAAAGAAATATTTTGATAAATGGGCTTGATCTCCACCAGATCCCAGCAGATTTCAAGCTTCCATAATAAATCATATCAACACAAGATTCTTCATTTCGAAAGTAATGTTTGAAAATTGTGAAAAAAATTAAAAAGTAGAAGGTGAGAACAAGTTTCTTGCAATTTTCCTTAAAATTTATTTATTTTGAGAGAGAGAGAGAGAGAGAGAGAGAGAGAGAGACAGAGCATCACTGGGAGAGGGGCAGAGAGAGAGGGTGAGAGAGAATCCCAAGCAGGCTCCACACTGCCAGCACAGAGTTCCATGTGGGGCCTGATCCCACAAACCATGAGATCATGACCTGAGCCAAGATCAAGAGTCGGATGCTTAACTGACTGGGCCACCCAGGCTCCCCAAGGTTTCTCACAATTTTATAATCCAAAGATCTTGTTATTTTTTTATTGTTTATCCCATCACAATGTTGTATATATGCACAAATTTAGTTGTGATCATCTGGTATATTATGACCTATTAAATGTCAGGTTTTCTTACTGTAAGAACAATATATATACACCATCTACGTTTAGAAAATAAGAGGGAAATGCTTAAAAGAAAATAAAAACATCTAAAATTTTATTTAACAAGACAATTACCTATATAGGGTTAGTGAAAACTCACTGTGAACACATTTGACCAATGGCACCTTGAGACTATACTGACTGGTGGGGTAGGGAAATCGTGAGTATAATGGTGTGACCCCTGGTAAGGCAGCTCAGCTACAAAGATCTAGTTTCCATGTGTTTGTAGGACACTAGTCCTGTTTTGGTACTTATTTGAAAAAAATCATGTTTTCCATTTGTACTGAGGCCCTATCTCCTCTTTTGCACAGCTAGATATTTGCAATTCTGTTCGTGGTTGGGCATTCTGCTGCAAAACAATAAAAACACAGAGCACAGAAAAAAAAGCAAAACAAATACTAATGATATTGACATATTTTCTAACTACTGTGTATCTGTATGTATATATTTTACAAAGTACATACTATATTCAAGATGAGGCATTAGTACTGAAATTTCTAGAAGAGATGCAACCTTGGCCTTACTGACTAACACCTTTACAGTTTTCAGGAAGGTAATTCAAAGGAAGTTCCTTGACTGATGGTTAACGTGTCTCCTGACAACTTAATCAATATCTTTGTCAGCACTTCAGACTCCTTCAGCAGTCCCATGGCCGCCCCACATTGGGCACTTCCCTGGAAGGACTCACAAATCCCAGCATATGGTTGTACCCATGGCTAAGATTTATTACAGCAATACAGCAAAGCTACCTAGAAAGACCAGTAGGGGATAAAGACATGTTTGGCAGGGCCTGGAGGCTTTCTATGCTCTCCTAGAAGGGGCTACACTCAGTTCACTCTCCCCCAGCAGTGAAACACAGCCTCGCGTCTGTAGGGTTTCTGCCCAGGGAAGCCTGTGTGAGACTTGGATCCCAAGGCTTTTAGCTGGGGGCTGGTAATGGAGGCACACGTTAGCCACAGCTACCCAAACTCTAGACTCCCAGAGTAAAAGCTGCTGTTTACCATAAATCGCATCATCCAAGAGGACTGGCATAGTGGTCTTATTAGCAGTGGGAACATTCTAAAGCCATTGCCAGCCAGACACCAGCTCTGCCACTTGCTGGCTGTGTTGTTGATCTCTTTTAGATTCAGTTTTCTCACTTATTCATTGGGAAATATCATAAGAAATAGGGTTGTGAGATCCCAATCTTCATGATGGAGTTACCACAATACCCAATCACAGAATTCTATACAAGCTATTTTTATCTAGTTAAATAAAATTATATTAATGATATTTATAATGATTTACGCAGGATGTTCAATATGAGATTTAAGGATATTGAGAGCAGTATGCAAGCTCCTTGGTAACAAAAATAGACATTGTGTTGATTTATGCAATTCTATATGTCTGTAAGTATTTTGGGAGGGGGGGGGAGTGGTATTTAATACAGGTGTCCTGACTATTTGAAGGTATATACATTAGGAACCAGTGCTGAAAAAGAACAAGATAGGTTACTGATAGAAGTGATCCTAAAACTTTTAAGAGTTTTCATTTGAATTATGGTATGAAGGTTTGTTTTCCTTAGTAGTGGGAAAGGAAAAGGAGAAGAAAATGAGAAGTACTGTAAGGTCAGACTGAGCCCCTAACTCATTGGTGTTATACCTGAGAAAATGTTCCATTTATTTATTGAGTGCTTTAGTGTGTCAGGTACTGTACTAAAACTTTTCACCTTTATTTCACTTGTGAATTAGGTATCATTATTGCAACTGCACTGACGAGGAAACTGTGACCCAGAAAATCTAAGGAATATGCCCTAGTAAGTGCAGGTCTAGGAATTTGAACACAGAAAGGTCCGCTTCCCAGCCAGGGCCCTTTCCCACTTTGTGTTTCTGTTTCTCTGGGCCTAAAAGAGGTGTCCATGTCCAAAAGGCTACTCATGCCAATAATTCTTTCATGTTGCCTTTACTTGTCTATAAACATACAAAGCGCTGGAAAAAGAGTAAAGCAGATTTATATTAACCCAAGACTCAGGGGTCATTTAGAGATCATTTACTATCCTGGTTTTTTTTCACAAGCTTCCCCCCAAATAATTCTATACAGATGAATTTCTTTTAAAATACCCATGCTGGGGCACCTGGGTGGCTCAGTCGGTTAAGCGTCTGACTCTTGGTTTCAGCTCAGGTCATGATCTCATAGTTTGTGAGTTCAAGGCCCACTTTGAGTTCTAAGCTGACAGTGCAGAGCCTGCTTGCGATTCTTTCTCCTTACCTTTGTCTCTGCCTGTCTCTTTCTCTCAAAAATAAATAAATAAACTTAAATAAAAAAAATAAAAAAATAAAGTGCCCATGCTATACCTAATTTCATATAAAAATTTTATTAGAGGTAATCTACTAGTAATGATGGAAACAAAGGCAAGAGAAATGTGGCTTAGATTAAATCTCCTTACAGCTTGCAGCCCACAGATAGACGTCTGAAACATACAGAGTGTGAACTTCCTCGAGGACTCATGGCTGCCTTACTGCATGTTTTTGTTTTATTAAAGACTAAAAGTAACCTTTGCTTAACAGCAGCTAGCCCCTCAAGGTCTGGAAAGCCTTTTTGCCAAATTCCTTAGAGATTTATGCTACCCTCAACCCCCACTAACTTAAAAGTATGTAATCAGTCACTCCTCACAATCCTGGTGCAACTCTTTCTGCTCACAGGTCCTATTCCTGTGCTATAATAAAATCACCTTTTTGCACCAAAAATGTCTCAAGAATTCTTTCTTAGCCATTTTCTCACGAACCTACTTCATAATTTCCTCATTTTGGTGCCCTTATGTGGGGCTTGGAGTCTTTTCATCTGGACTCTAAGCCTTGGTGCAAACTTGGTGAGCCTGCCTGACTTTTCCTGACTTTCATTTTAGGGACTTTTCAAGGAATAAAGTCTTAATGGAACACTTTCATGTCGATTGCTCAGGCTGTAATCCTCTAGCATGTGGCTACTCTAGAGGGAGGGGAAAGTCTGTGTTTTGGCTGGAAGTTAGTACCCTGGCTGGAATGGTAATAAGACCCAGAAACTTCCTGCCCTCTCTTTATTCTTATTCTTATACAAAGTTGTCTGTCTTAGGCACAAGATAGCCACCTAAGTCACGAGGATGGCTGCAAATCTTAAAGACTCCCTTGTGAGGTTTCCTCCTCATTGGTCTAATGTGATTGCCTCCACCTCTCTAGCTACTTCTGGCCGTGAGACCTCTGCTCCGAACTGGTCGAAACCAGTTCCCGATTGAATTAAAAGCCAACCAGCGGGGTGCTTGGGTGGCTGAGTTGGTTAAGCATCTGGCTTTGGCTCAGGTCATGATCCCACAGTTCATGAGTGTGAGCCCTGCATGGGGGGGCTCTCTGTTGTTAGCACATAACCAACTTCTGATCCTCTCTCCCCATTCTGTCTCTCTGCCCTTTTCTCGCTCACATGCTTTCTCTCTCTCCCGAAAATAATAAATAAGACAAAAACAAAACCAAAAAAACCAAACCCAACCAGGGACTCTTTCCTAAGGAAGCTGACCATAAAGATTACATGTGTTGGAATGTCACTAAGACCGTGATGGATTTCCATCTTTACTATTTTTCATCAGTGTCCCCTCCTGACTCCTGAGGTTATCTCTTCTGCAGGAAATAGAGCAAAGAGACTGAGGTACCCTATGTCTACCCCTAAATGGCCCTAATCAGGACTCTGATCTAAGGGCTTCTTGTAGAATGTGTTTGGCCACTACCCAGGCGGATAAACTCCCTCTTGGTATATTGGATGATTGTCTAAACAGGTCTCCTCCTTAAGAAGCCCCTCCTGGGTAGGGGTAGTCCTTTTCGTTTGTTTCATTTTTGCCCTAATAAACTTGGTGCCTGTGCTGCTCTTAACCTTGTTCATCGTTTGCATTCTTCAGCTCCAACAGAACATGATCATGGGTTTTAAAAAAAGCAGTTAGACTAGGAAGTAAATGTTTTCAACAAACAAAAGGAATAAAAGACAATAATGTATCTGGAAAACCAGAGAGACCATTTTATCCAGATTTCCTTTCTTCAAAGAGATACATTCTTTTTGCATCGCTCTTCCCATAAAGTTTGGCTTGACGTCCTTTTCTTTTCTTTTCTTTTTTAAATGTTTATTTATTTTTGAGAGAGAGAGACACAGACAAAGCACAAGCAGGGTAGGGGAAGAGAGAGAGGGAGACACAGAATCTGAAGCAGGCTCCAGGCTCTGAGCTGTCGGCACAGAGCCCGACATGGGGCTCCAATTCACGGGCAGTGAGATCATGACCCGAGCAGAAGTCAGCCACCCAGGCACCCTGGCTTGATGTTATTTTTGTGGTGCACAGAACACAGACACACAGAGACACACACACACACACACACACACACACACACGTCACATAGTCCAAAAAGAAAGAATGCAAAAAAAAAAAAAAAAAAAACCAACAACCAACCAAAACCAAAACCAAAACCAAAGTAGTATGCTCTAAAGCCCCAGGGAACCTACAGCCAATGCATTTTATGACCAGACTTCTTGGTCTAAATAGGGGAAAATGCATAGTATCTAAAACTTCCTAAGATTAATGTCTGCATTTCAAGGCCACTTGTGTAATGTAGAGAAACATCACTCTGTTTGAAATAGTGAAAAAAGAAAATCAGGATTTAGTGTGTAGGGTGTGGAATAGCAGGAATTAGAGAATATTCTTTCTAAAGAGTGAAAGTAGGAACAGAGAACATGCAGGGAAGTTGCAGCCTTCTGGAACTGGAAAAATGCAGCCGGTCTGTGACCTCAAGAAGCTGAAACAATTTGATTTAACGGAAATATTGACCTATTTCTCCAACTCTGTACTACCCATGGGAGTCCATGGGAGCCAAACTATATAAAATGCTCAGAGGTCACTAGTTTTGTTTTGTTTATGAAGTTTATTTATTTAAGCAATCTCTACACCCAACACAGGGCTCAAACTCATGATGCTGAGACCAAGAGTTGCACACTCTGCCCAGTGAGTCAGCCAGGCATCCCCAGAGGTTACTATTTTTAAATTGAAGTATCATAGGAGGATCCAGGGGTGTGTGTGGAATAATATTTAAAAGTAATTGTGTGCTATCAGTGTCACACCACAGAAAAATTCTGGGGGAAATTTCTAACATGATTTCCTCTCTTAATGTAGGGCCCACCTTGAATTTCTCTTTGTCACTAAAGAGTAGTTCTTTCTAACTAGAAAGAAAGTGCAGGCCTCAAGCAGAAATTTTAATCTGTGTAGGTCAAGGAGAGGAAAAACAGCTAGATAGAGACAAAAACATAGATAAGAGATATAGATATAGCTACTACGTACTTTATTACAAATGAACATTAAGAAGACCCTCCTTGTAATATTTATTTCCCTTTAGAGAAAAGTATTTTAACTTTGAACTCTGCAGAGCTGCTACAGTCTTTTATATTTTTAAGCTCAGGCCCAATAGTGAGAACCGTACTTATCTATAGTATTAAGCAGCCAGTCATTGCTGGAGGTATATAAAGTTTCAGACACATGGGCAGACAGAGAGCTTACTCAGAGAAGCCTTCAAATAAAAGCCAGGAGGAGGAAAGCCCACAAGCTTTAACATTTTCCTCCTACCACTATTGGATTTGATGTTTCTTGGTGACCACAGTCAGGATGACTGTAAGTTCTGGGGTACTCTAGGTTTGTTATCCTGGTACAATTACTAATAATGTCTCCT
Source organism: Panthera uncia (assembly GCF_023721935.1). Classification (NCBI taxonomy): domain Eukaryota; kingdom Metazoa; phylum Chordata; class Mammalia; order Carnivora; family Felidae; genus Panthera; species Panthera uncia. The sequence goes on along the minus strand of NW_026057577.1, from coordinate 24,343,485 downwards.
GTTGCTCTCAAAAGTGCCCCATTTCAGGAAAAAAAAAGAGAGGCAAACCAAGAAACAGACTCTTAACTATAAAGAACAAATTGATGGTTACCAGAAAGGAGGTGGGTGGGAGAGTGGGTCAGATAGGTGATGGGGATTAAGAGTGCATTTATTGTGATGTGTATGGAAATGTTAAATTACTATATTGTATACCTGAGAAGACTATTACACTGCATGTTAACTGGAATTTAAATAAAAACATTTTAAAAAGCACCCCATGTCTTAATTATAATGTTAGTTTTTTAATACTCTTACTTTAGAAATTACTGTAGATGGATGGATATAAAAGACATAAATATATGTTACATATATTTTATATATAAATATATTACACATATATTTGATATATTTTACATATTCATATATTTGAATATACATAATATACTTTATCTATTCTTATATACATATAAAATATATATAACAGAATATTATTCAGTCATAAGAAAGAATGAAATCTTTCCATTTGCAATGACATGGATGGAGCTAGAGAGTATAATGCTAAGTGAAATAAGTCTGTCAGAAAAAGACAAATACCAACTGACTTCAGTCATATGTGGGCTTTAAGAAACAAAACAAACAAAGGAAAAAAATGATCAGCATGGAATACTATATACAATTGTTGAATCACTATATTATATACCTGAGACTAATATAACACTATATGTTAACTATGCTGGAATGAAAATTTAAAAACTAAAAAAAAAATACTTGAACTGGAGGTAGAGGGCTTTGCAAAAAAAAAAAACAAAAAAAAAAAAAACAAAACTATAATTATATACAATATATCCAGAGAGGAATGTGAATGCATACATCCAATATTCCCATCTACAAACCTTCTCTACTACTAATTCAAACCAGGCAGCGCCTGTCTTACAATAGATGCCCTGGAAGTCAATGGCATTTTAAATGACTTCAGTAGAACTTAAATAAGAACTGACTCTGTTAAAATGTGCCAAGAGGTTTTGGTTCAATATTATTATTTATTTTTCTTATGGATTTTGTTAATGTGGTTCCTTCCAGATTATGGTAGCTGTAAACCATAGGAAGTAGACTGTGCTAGTCAAATGTTGTCATTAAGTGCCATTCTTGAAGTGTATTGTTCATCAGTGCTTCTCAGGACAACCTTACAAGGGTGAACCTTTCACTGACTTGTTAGCAATTCAGAGGGAACACATGGTCTACTTTATTTCTTCTGGTTTTTCTTTTTTTATACAACTTTATTTTATTTTAAAAAGTTTATTCATTGAGAGAGAGAGAGAGAGAGGGAGGGAGGGAGGGAGAGGGAGAGACTGAGCAGGGGAGGGGCAGAGAGAGAGAGAATCCCAAGCAGGCTCCACATTGTCAATGTGGAGCCCGAGGCAGGGCTTGAAACCATGAACCGCAAGATCCTGATCTGAGCTGAAATCAAGAGTCTGTTGCCCAACCAACTGAGCCGTGCAGGTACCCCTCTTCTGGTTTTGCTTTTGAAGCTGGAATCCCTCTTAAAAATTTTTTGTTGTAAATATTATCATTGCAATTCTTGCTATCCTATTTTCTCAAGCTTTGAAGGAAAATAAGTATTAAAGAATATAAGACAAAAAGAACAGAAGCCTCTTTATGGCAGAATAAAAAAGTAGCTATGATTTCTTGAGGGCTTATTAAATGCCAGGAGATTCTCCAAGTGACTTACTCATTAAAAATCTGCAGAACAGTCCTATGAAGTAAGCAATATAATTTTCCCCACTTTACAGATGGGTAAGCTAAAGAACAAAGAATTCAAGTCAACTGCCCAAGTTCAAGGTACTGAGTACCACAATCAGGATTTTATTCCAGATATGAATCTCAAGTCTTCCTCATATTAACATCTTCGCACATTGCCTATTTGGATTGTGACCACATACTTAATTCAGCACACATGTGGGCACTGGTTCTCCCAGCCCTGAAGCAAGCACTAGTGTTTTTAAGTCACCACTCTGTGACCAAACCTGTGCTAAGGATCCTGAGTCATACAAAAGGAGTTTCACTTTCACTTCAACCCTCTCAGAAATTAGAGTGTATATGTACAGCAGTGGGTGCAAATTTGGCTGCACACTGGAATCATCTGGGCAGTTAAAAATAAATGATGCAAGGTGGGAGGTGTGGGGATGATGGGCAGATGTCTTTAACTCTAGTGATTCTGATTTAATTAATCTGGGTCACAGTCTGGGCATAAGTATTTTGGGAAGTTCCACAGGTGAAGCCATTGAGTCAAACCACTGCTGTACAGCAAATAAGCAATCCAGGTGGAAAAGTCATTCCAAACATTTTTATAAACAATCTAGTAGGTAAAACAGACTTGAGAGTTGTGAGGCCAGTGCAGGCTGGAGTTGTCAGGGAAACCTGTGTGGGAACTTAAAATTGGCATTGAAGGCTATACGAAGTTTGAGTAGGTGGAAGAGAGGGCACAAAACAGAAAAAAGAATGAAGGCAGCAATTAACTTGATCCTAGGTGGAGGCAAGAGTAGGACAAAGCATATGCCTTGCCTCTTGAGCACAGAAGCTCCCAGGAATTAGTCTCCAGGGAGCACTGTCAGTCCCATCTGGCCTGCAGCTGCTTCTGGTAATCAGACAGGATTATCTCCTGCCAGAACAACCTCATTCCTTCTGAGTAGTTGAACTTAATGGCTCAGCACACCTTCCAGCTCTGAATTTGGGATCCACCAATACATGGCATCTGAACTCCAAGAGAATTACCCACATACCCACCATACCATCCACACTGTACCTTTTAGGAAAGTTTCAGGGGAAATTAATAGATATTTGTATTCTAAAAACAAGAAAAGATTTCTTAGACGTATCATGCCTGTAAGGTTCCAATTATTTCTCATCCCCTGAACCAAGCATCCCCATGTTCCCTTGGCAGTTCCAACATCCAGGTGAACACCATGAGCTGAGATCCAAAAGTCACTCCCAAGTACTTTCTAGACACAGGACTTTGAAATGGGTTGGTCCCTGGTGTTTCAATCATAAGCCATGCATTAAAACTGTATTTTATTCAACAATACATTACAAAAATCATCCACCACGATCAAGCAGAATTTATTCCTGGGATGCAAGAGGGGTTCAATATTGACAAAACAATCAAGGCAATGTGTCACATCAATGAGAAGAAGGATAAAAACCATACAATCATTTCAACAGATGCAGAAAAAACACGTGACAATGCACAACATCCATTCATGATAAAAACCCTCCGCAAAGTAGGTCTTAGGGAACATATCTCAACATAATAAAGGCCTCATACGAAAAACCCATAGCCAACATCATACTCAATGGACAAAAACCAAGAGCTTTTCCCTAAGGTCAAGAACAAGATAAGGATGTCCATACTCACTGCTTTGATTCAACATAATACTGGAAGTCCTAGCTACAACATAAAGATATAAGAGGCATCAAAATTGGTAAGAAGAAGTAAAACTCTTGCTGTATGCAGATGACATATTATATATAGAAAACCCTCAAGACTTCATCCGAAAACTACTAGACCCACTCAATGAATTCAGTAAAGTCACATGGTATAAAATCAATGCACAGAAATCTGTTGCATCCCTAACACTAATAATGAAGCAGTAGAAAGTAAAATTAAGAAAACAATTACATTTATAATTGCACCAAAAACAATAAAATATCCAGGAATAAACTTAACCAAAGAGGCGATAGGCCTGTACTCTGCAAAGTATAATACACTGATGACGGACATTCAAGATGACACAAAGAAACGGAAAGACATTTCATGCTCATGGATTAGAATAAATATTGTTAAAGTGCCTACACTACCCAAAGTGATCTACACACTTCATTCAATTTCCATCAAAATACCATCAGCATTTTTCACAGAAGTAGAACAAAGAATCCTAAAATTTATATATAACCACAAATAACTAAAGCAATCTTGAAAAAGAAAAACACAAATGGAGGTATCACAATTCCATACTTTAAGTTATATTACAAAGCAATAATAATAAAACAGAATGGGACTGGCATAAACAAAGACACATTGATTGATCAATGGAATAGAATATAAACTCAGAAAAAAACAAACACACAATTATATGGCCAATTGGCTAATATGGCCTCCTTTGATGAAGGAGGCAAGAACATGTAATAGGAAAAAGACAGTCTCTTTAACAAACTGTGTTGTGAAACTGGACAGACACATGCAAAAGAACGAAACTGGACTACCTTACACACCATGCACAAAAATAAACTCAAAATGGATTAAAGACATGTGAGACCTGAAACCATAAAAACCCTAGAAGAGGACATAGGTAGTAATCTCTTTGACATGGAATGAAGCAATGTCTAGATATGTCTCCTGAGGAAAGGGAAATAAAAGCAAAAATAAACTATTGGGACTACATCAAAATAAAAAGCATCTGAACAGCAAAGGAAACAATTAACGAAACTAAAAGGCAACCTACTGAAAGGGAGAAGATATTTGTAAGTGACGTATCCAAAAAAAGGGATAGTATCCAAAATATACAAATAACTGATACAATTCAACACCTCCCCCAAACCCAAATAATCCAATTACAAAATGAGCAAAATACATGAACAGACATTTCTCCAAAGAAGACCCAGATGGCTAACAGACACATGAAAAGATGCTCAATACCACTCATCATGAGGGAAATGCAAAACCAAACCACGATGAGAGATCTCTTCTCATCTGTCAGAATGACTAAAATCAACAACACAAGAAACAAATGGCATTGATGAGGATGTGGAGAAAAAGGAACCTTCATGCACTGTTGGAAGGAATGCAAACTGGCACAGCCACTCTGAAAAACAGTATGGCGTTTCCCCAAAAAATTAAAAAGAGAACTACTCTATGGTCTAATAATCACACTACTAGGTATTTACCCAAAGAATATAAGAACACTAATTCAAAGGGATATATACACCTTTATGTTTATGGCAGCGTTATTTGCTATAGCCAAGATATGGAAGCAGCCCAAGTGTGCACTGATCGATGAATCGATGAAAAAGATGCGGTATATATACACAATGAAATAGTTATTCAGCCATAAAAAGAATGAAATCTTGCTATTTGCAACAACATGGATGAAGTTAGAGAGAATAAGGCTAAGCAAAATAAGTCAGTGAGAGAAAGATAAATACCATATGCTCTCATTCATATGTGGAATTTAAGAAACAAAAGGGGAAAGGAAAAAAAAAAGAGAGAGAGAGACAAACCAAGAAAGAGACTCTTAACTATAGAGAAGAAACTGATAGTTAACTATAAATTACTTTAGTCCATGAAACTTATCACAAAGTGAAACAAGGCAAAGAACAGTATTTTAATAGTTTACTAAAAGGGATTACACTCATGCTCTATTTCCTAAGTAATAAATTCTGTTGCCACTCCCCACATTACTAAATTCACATGAGCACAAGTTCTTCCCATAGGGGACACACTATTACCCAAAGATGCTGATAACATGAAGCATAATGGAAAGAACATTTACAGTCCTGAGTACTATTTGTGGTTCTGCTACAAAATTCTTGTATTAATTCCTGTGAACATGTCCCTCTAACTTATCTGGGCCTTGGTTTCCCTTTCTTTAAATTGGGAGTAGATGACAAAAACCTCTAGGTCACTTCCAACTCTGAAATGTCTGGATTCCTGGATCTAGACTGCTTAATTCTCTGAAAACACTTTGCAGGGACCAAAGGATTTATGTTTGCCTGGAACATAAAATGGTTAGAAGGACTGTAAGAAGTCATTAGATAAGTTGTGTTATAAGACTGAATATATTTATATACTTATTCTGTTAATGTAGGGCTTGTTTTTCATTAAATCTCCATTTTAATTTGACATTACTTTTAGGCCCAACCTATCAAAAATACAGTAAGAAAGCCATATCTGTAGTAGCTAATCTCCAAATATGGTCCCCAGTGAACCACAGTTTCAAGTGTTCATATCCTTGCACAGTCCCCTCCTCTCTCTCTCTTTAACCAAGAGAATACAACTGAAGTGATGTTGAGGGATTCCCAAGGTCAAGACAAAGAAGACTTGCCACTTGTTCCTTTGATCATTCACTCTGGAGGAAGCTAGCCATCATGAAGTCTCACTACTCTGAGATCACCATGCTGTAAAGAAGCTCAAGGTAGCCATGCTGAAAGGCTGTTAGAACGAATAAACCAATTCAGTAAAATTACAGAATATAAAACCATCAAAAGGAAAAAAAAATCAGTTGTGTCTCTATACACAAACAACGAACTACATAAAAGAGAAATAAATAAAGCAATCTCGTTTGCAATAGTCCCCAAAACAGTAAAATACTTAGGAACAAATTTAACCAAAGAGCTGTACATTAAAAACTATAGACACTGATGAAAGAAACTGAAGAAGACACAAATAAATGGTAAGACATGCCAACTGGCTGTATGAAATTTATAATAATTAATATGTGTGGTATATATCCTTTATAACATTAAACTCTATAATAAACTTATGTACATAATATGTATATATGTACCTTATATACTCATACGCACACTTCTTGTTTTCAGAGAGCTTATAGCTAAACCACTGGATGTATTTATATAAAAATAACACAATGGTATAAGCCAAAGGCCAAAGAACACCATGTAAATATTTTTCAGGAGAAAAAACTGGAGCAGAATTGAATCATCATAATTTTAATAAGAATGCTGAAGCCAAACATTTTTGAACCATAACAATAGTACCATACTCATGCTTAAAGCAAAAATTTAATTTCAGTAAAACAATATTATCTATGACATTAATGTTATTAAATATTTCAGTTTAATAGATTTGTTTTAATACACTTAATAGTGAAATTTGCTTTGGATTTCATAGCCAGTGAATGGCTACATTTTATTCCCAGTGAATGGACATCCGTTCATGGACGTAGTTAATATATGTCAAATCACAGTCTAGGAGCTAGGAAATATCAGTGAACAAAATTTAAAGCTTTGTTCCTATTTTGTTCGTTCTTCTGCATGTTGCTGTCCAGTTTTCCCAGCACCCATTTGCTGAAGAGACTGTCTTTTTTCCATTAGATACTCTTTCAAAGCTTAGTTGGCCATATATCTGGGACCCATTTCTGGGTTCTCTATTCAATTCAATTGGTGAGTGTGTCTGTTCTTGCGCCAGTACCATACTGTCTTGATGACTAGAGCTTTGTAATACAGCTCAAAGTCCGGAATTGTGACACCTCCAGTTCTGGCTCTGTGACGAATGCTGCTGGTATTTTGATAAGGATTGCACTGAATGTGTAATTGCTTTGGGTAGTATCTACATTTTAACAATATTTGTTCTTCTGATCCATGAGCATGGAGTGTTTTCCCATTTCTTTGTATCTTCTTCAATTTCTTTCACAAACTTTCTATAGTTTTCAGCATACAGATCCTTTACACCCTCGGTTAGGTTTATTCCTAGGTATCTTATGGTTTTTGGTGCAATTGTAAATGGGATCGATTCCTTGATATGTCTTTCTGCAGCTTCATTATTGGTGTACAGAAATGCAAACAATTTCTGTACAGTGATTTTATATCCTGTAGCCTTGCTGAATTCATGTATCAGCTCTAGCAGTTTTTTGTAGAGTCTTTCAGGTTTTCTTTTCTTTCTTTTTTTTTATACATGTTCTTTTTTTAAATGTTTTGTTTATTTATTTTTGAGAGAGTGAGGGGGACAAAAGAAGAGAGAGAGAGAGAACCTTAAGCAGGTTCCACACTTAGCACAGAGTACAAGGCGGGGGCTCGATTCCACGACCCTAGGGTCATGACCTGAGCCAAAATCAAGGGTTGGACACTCAACCGACTGAGCCTCCTTGGCACCCCTGGGTTTTACTTATCTGCAAAGACTGAAAGTTTGACTTCTTCCTTGCAAATTTGGATGCCTTTTATTTCTTTTTGTTGTCTGATTGCTGAGGTGTTCATATTTAAGTACTACTCAAATTTAAAAAGTATAAACAGTGGATATTTCTTTTTTTTTTTAGTGTTTATTTATTTCTGAGAAAGAGAGAGACAGAGCATGAGTGGGGGAGGGGCAGAGAGAGAGGGAGACACAGAATCTGAAGCAGTTCCAGGCTCTGAGCTGTCAACACAGAGCCCAACGTGGGCCTCGAACTCATGGACTGTGAGGTCATGACCTGAGTCGAAGTCGGAAGCTCAACCGACTGAGCCACCCAGGTGCCCCAACAGTGGATGTTTCTAATTTTTTTCTTTAGAGAAAGCCTATAAATTACCTAGATTTGAGAAAAAAAAATCCACTTAAATCCCTTTTCAGAAGTCAGACAAATGGTCCATGGACTATTCACTGCTGAGAGAGCTGAACATAAAACTTTTAACTCAGTCAACAGTTATGGCTAAGGGATAGGAGTAGGGGGAATTTGGGCTTTGTCACTATTTCATTTTAATGCGTATGTGTGTTTCTTTGTTGAGCATCAAAAAATTGACCACCCTCGACATTTATCACTTCCAAAATAATTTTATTGGTGACTAGGCCCTTACACTAAACCTTTTTCTCCTTTTAAAAGGATAAGGTTTTAACAGGGCAATTTAAAGCAGATAGATGTATAAGGGTTCTCCAGAGAAATACCATCATCAGACAGATTGATATATAGCTAGCTAGCTATATAGCCAGATGTTAAAGAATCGGTTTATGTGATTGGGGAGGTACAAGTCCAAAATCTGCAGAGTAGTCTGGCTAGAGACCCAGGGACAGCTGCCATCTCAGTCCAAAAGCAGTCTGCTGTTGAAATTCCTTCTTCCTCAGGGGATGTCAGTCTTTTCAAAATTAAGGCCTTCAAATGGCTGGATGAGGCCTGCCCACGATATGGAAGGTAACCTGCTTCACTCAAAGTCAACTGATTTAAATGTTAACCACATTCAAAGAACACCCCTACAGAAACATCCAGAATGTTTGATGAAATATCTGGGCACTGTGGCTCAGCCAAGCTGACACATAACATTAACCAATTATAGTAGAATATTCAACATTATCACAAGTTCATTCAGCAAGTATTAATTGGTAATGTGCAAAGTACATATAAAAATATTTAGAATGTTAAACTGAACTCTTATTTTGAGATAAGAAATAATTTCTAGCAAGTCACTATAAATTGAACTCAGTTTTGGGAAAGAACCATGATTTGGATTACAGTGTACTTAAACTCATATTAGGTTCTCCTATTGTCTGTTAAATTACTCTGACCTGCAACAAAAATAGAAAGCAAATAAAACTGAAATTATTAAAGAGTAATTTAAACTCAGAAGGAAAAATGAAAATACTAAATTTGGAAAATAATATAGAGAAATAAAGGTCAGTTGTTACACTTATATTTTAAATTCTTTCACTAAAAATAAGGGCATGATGGTAATTTAAACACATGCATGAACAAAAGATAGGGAGAGGTGAGGAATAAGAGAGCAAAAGGTTTTGCCAGCATGTCAGAGGAAGGAATTGCTGGGGAGGATCAGAAAACTGCAGAACAGAAATGAAGTCAAACAGGGAGTGATGAAAGGGCTATAAAGGTTCTCAAGCTATAAAGAAGAGACCAGAAAGAGGCATCCCATAGATTGCCTGAAGAGCATTTGGCCTCTCAGACAATAATGTGCTGAGCTTTTGGGCTCAGGAAGCAATAAAGAGACAGTCAGAATACAGCCAATGTGTGTAAATCAGTGATGATGCATTTTCTGATGCCTTGCTCCTAAGACCCTATGCCTCAACTAGAACTATATGCCCTTTCCACCGACAGCCAACTTGGCAAGCACCTTGGGACCCTACATTTTCATTTCAGATTAACAGCCCAGTCACGGCACAAAACGAATCTTCAATTTTTCCTTGAATGAGAGGAATTCACTCACTTTTCCTTTAAAATAAGATAGTTATGATCAGTGTAATGGGTACTGGTCAGTGCTTTAGCCAGATTACCTGGGATACATACCTTTTACAGTTTCTGCCTACCCCTCCTCAGGCCTCTGGTGTCCTTCTGCTTCCACAGGCCTAGACACAGGATTGACCCCTTCTGGCACAGCTGGGCTGCAGGGAGCCTAGAGCTGGCAGTTTTCCATTTGCACTTCCCCACTTCCCTCCCCCAGCCAATGACTGGCAGGAGAGTATGAAAGCCCATCGCTTCTACTCAGGTCAAGACAACTCTGAGGTTTCCACTTCAACACTTCCAGTACAGGAAGTGGCTAATCCTCCCCAGAGGAGAGCTTGGATTCTGTCCTGCATTCTCCCAGACCCTTAACCAGTTTCTTCTGGGAACCCTTCCCAGGAAACCACTTGCACAGATAATCTTTGTCTCAGCCAATCAGTGAAAGACAAATCTACAACTTAGGTCCGTTTGGTCTTTGGGGTTCTGTCCAAATAATACATGCAAAACAAGACAAAACAAACAAATCCAAGGCTTTGTTATAAGGAGCCCCTGATTCTACAGCCAAAGTTGTAAATGGTGAGTTAGAGGTATCTCAACTCCATAAAGTCACCAGTTATGTCACATATGTTATTGCCAGTGGCCTGACAGTTTTAAGATTGAAAGCAATATAATGTTCTAGAGAGACCATGGACTTTAGAGCCAAATGGACGTGGATGCAATGTTGGCACGGCAAATTTCCAGTCCTGTACCCACTGGAACCCTTAGATTCTGAATCTCCAACGTGAATCTCTAACATGGCAATATTGACCTTGAAGAGTTTTAAAAAGGTAAATGAATAAATGTTTAAAGCACCTGATACATAGTAATCACAAATTATTGCATTTGGTTTTCTAAAGGGAATAATTTCACCACAAGGAAAACAGAAGCTGATTGAAGCATCTGTTTCCATACAGTGAAGGGCCCTGAGGCACAGCCCTAATTAATTTCTGTCATTAGCCACCAGTTTATATGTGGGAGAAGAGTGACATGGCAATTATTACTGTTTACTAGTCAACTTAAGGTTCTCTTAAGTTGTTGAAGGAGTTGTTTCACTCATTCATTAATACATGTTTAGTGAGTGGTCATATCCCAGACTCTGGGATATAAAGAGATAAAATAAACTAATTCAATACCGAAAAGCACGTAAATAAATAGGGACTCAAAATAATTAGAGATGGCATAAGCACCATGCGAGAAATAAGCAGGGGTATGGGATAAAGTAACTGAGTAAGGGAAGGAAGCAACATTAGACAAGACAGTCAGGAAATGCCTCTCTGAGGGAGGGATATTTGAGCTGGAGCCAGTCTTGTGAAGATCCCAGAAAGAACATTCCAGGCAGAGAAAACAGCAAGTCTTAAGGTGGGAGAGATCTTGGTGCCAGTGGAACTAAAGGGCTCTGAATTCAGGAGAGCATGGAGAAGATTAAGCCAGAGAAGTGGGCAGAAAAGATAAGACAGTTCCTCATGGATGTACTGAATGGCATGACTCAATGGAGTACAGACATTGAAAGCTTTTTTGTTTTTGCTCCTATGTATATTTAATCAAATCCCTCTATGGTCATTTATGCAGTCTTTGCTCCTGTATGCATTTTATCCAATTCTTTGGTAACATTTTAGGTGGTAGAATTTTACAGCCAATTTCAGGTATAAAATAAGCCAGTTAAATAAAATTAACAATATAAAATTTAACCCTCAAATTAGTTTAATGCTCTATTCCTGCCCTAGCTGAGACCATTTACTAGCTGTCCAATGAGCACGTCTCCACCTCCTCCCTCTCCTTCTTCTGGGTCTCTTCCTTCTTCCTCAGGGATGCAGAGCCTTGGAGAAGGTAAGAGGAAAGAGGGCAACTATCTCCAACTTCAGAGGTGCTGCTGCTCCTCTCCCTCATCTATCAATACTTTCTGTGTCACAGACATTTAAGGGCTCACTCTCTCACAGCAGAGGTACATGTGGGTTCTTCAGGAAGCCCTGCAGAGAATAGCCAGATTGTTGATGTAGACAATCTACCCAACTTGAACTCAACCAATTCACTATTGTTCAGTGATATGTTCTGTAACCTCTTTATTCTCGCAACACGACTAAAGCCTGGTTCCCTTTCGCACAGCTGGCTGGTCCATGGAAGGATCATGATACTTTATGTACTAAATAGTGAAAATGTGACTTCCCCAATACTCAACTCTGTTCCCTTTATTTATTTATTTTTTAATTTTAGAGACAGAGCATGAACAGGGGAGAGGCGCAGAGGGAGAGAGGGAAAGAGAGAGACAGACAGAGAGAGAGAATATGAATCCCAAGAAGGTTCCATGCTCAGCATGGAGCCCACTGGGGGGCTCAATCCCATGACCCTGGGATCATGACCTGAGCCGAATTCAAGAGTCAGATGCTCAATCAAGTGAGCCACCCAGGCACCCCTCAACCCTGTTGCTATTATGGCACTTTCACTTGTATTTTCAAATAGGCACACAGGGAGATGAATAAATCCACTGTAAAAGCAAACATTCAGCTTGTAATTCAGATGTAACTCACTTCAGATGATCCCATCCCAGTTTGTGAGTGGATCTCTTGACATGCCCATCTTCCTCGCCTGGATGAAGCAAAACAATCCCCTCTCATTCCTCAAGAGAAAGACAAAGGAAATCTACAGCACTCTCCCACAGGCTGATAATTTAGTAATTTATTCCTAATTTGGACTCAGGTAGACTGGTAAGAAAAACAGGTAAGGAAGTCTGACAAGTGTGGTAATGAAACTGATGCCGCTGGGCGCCTGGGTGGCTCAGTTGGTTAAGCGTCGGACTTAAGCTCAGGTCATGATCTGGCAGTTTGTGAGTTTGAGTCCCCGGTCGGGCTCTGTGCTGACAGTTCAGATCCTGGAGCATACTTTGGATTTTGTGTCTCCCTCTCTCTTTTTGTCCCTTCCCTGCTCATGCTATGTCTCTCTCAAAAATAAATAAACATTAAAGAAAAAAAAGATAATGATGCTGCATTTCAAACCTAGTCCTTTGGCACTATGTCTGAGGCCACACTTTACAACATAGAACTACTTAGCATCTATTTCACTTTGAGTACAATCTTTTGTGTTGAATACAATACAAGCTTTTTTACTCTGAATACAATATGCATGATGTATCTATTATTTTATTATTTATTTATTTATTTTTATATGAAGTTTATTGTCAAATTGGTTTCCATACAACACCCAGTGCTCATCCCAAAAGGTGCCCTCCTCAATACCCATCACCCACCCTTCCCTCCCTCCCAGCCCCCATCAACCCTCAGTTTGTTCTCAGTTTTTAAGAGTCTCTTATGCTTTGGCTCTCTCCCACTTTACCCTCCTTTTTTTTTTTTTTTTTTTCCTTCCCTTCCCCCATGGGTTTCTGTTCAGTTTCTCAGGATCCACATAAGAGTGAAAACATATGGTATCTGTCTTTCTCTGTATGGCTTATTTCACTTAGCATCACACTCTCCAGTTCCATCCACGTTGCTACAAAAGGCCATATTTCATTCTTTCTCATAGCCACGTAGTACTCCATTGTGTATATAAACCACAACTTCTTTATCCATTCATCAGTTGATGGACATTTAGGCTCTTTCCATAATTTGGCTATTGTTGAGAGTGCTGCTATAAACATTGGGGTACAAGTGCCCCTATGCATCAGTACTCCTGTATCCCTTGGGTAAATTCCTAGCAGTGCTATTGTTGGGTCACAGGGTAGGTCTATTTTTAATTTTCTGAGGAACCTCCACACTGCTTTCCAGAGTGGCTGCACCAATTTGCATTCCCACCAACAGTGCAAGAGGGTTCGTGTTTCTCCACATCCTCTCCAGCATCTATAGTCTCCTGATTTCTTCATTTTGGCCACTCTGACTGGCGTGAGGTGATATGTGAGTGTGGTTTTGATTTATATTTCTCTGATAAGGAGCGACGTTGAACATCTTTTCATGTGCCTGTTGGCCATCCGGATGTCTTCTTTAGAGAAGTGTCTATTCATGTTTTCTGCCCATTTCTTCATTGGGTTATTTGTTTTTCGGGTGTGGAGTTTGGTGAGCTCTTTATAGATTTTGGATACAAGCCCTTTGTCCGATATGTCATTTGCAAATATCTTTCCCCATTCCGTTGGTTGCCTTTTAGTTTTGTTGGTTGTTTCCTTTGCTGTGCAGAAGCTTTTAATCTTCATAAGGTCCCAGTAATTCACTTTTGCTTTTAATTCCCTTACCTTTGGGGATGTGCCGAGTAAGAGATTGCTACGGCTGAGGTCAGAGAGGTCTTTTCCTGCTTTCTTCTCTCAGGTTTTGATGGTTTCCTGTCTCACATTCAGGTCCTTTATCCATTTTAAGTTTATTTTTGTGAATGGTGTGAGAAAGTGGTCTAGTTTCAACCTTCTGCATGTTGCTGTCCAGTTCTCCCAGCACCATTTGTTAAAGAGACTGTCTTTTTTCCATTGGATGTTCTTTCCTGCTTTGTCAAAGATGAGTTGGCCATACGTTTGTGGGTCTAGTTCTGGGGTTTCTATTCTATTCCATTGGTCTATGTGTCTGTTTTTGTGCCAATACCATGCTGTCTTGATGATTACAGCTTTGTAGTAGAGGCTAAAGTCTGGGATTGTGATGCCACCTGCTTTGGTCTTCTTCTTCAAAATTACTTCGGCTATTCGGGGCCTTTTGTGGTTCCATATGAATTTTAGGATTGCTTGTTCTAGTTTCGAGAAGAATGCTGGTGCAATTTTGATTGGGATTGCATTGAATGTGTAGATAGCTTTGGGTAGTATTGACATTTTGACAATATTTATTCTTCCAATCCATGAGCAGGGAATGTCTTTCCATTTCTTTATATCTTCTTCAATTACCTTCATAAGCTTTCTATAGTTTTCAGCATACAGATCTTTTACATCTTTGGTTAGATTTATTCCTAGGTATTTTATGCTTCTTGGTGCAATTGTGAATGGGATCAGTTTCTTTATTTGTCTTTCTGTTGCTTCATTGTTAGTGTATAAGAATGCAACTGATTTCTGTACATTGATTTTGTATCCTGCGACTTTGCTGAATTCATGTATCAGTTCTAGCAGACTTTTGGTGGAGTCTATCGGATTTTCCATGTATAATATCATGTCATCTGCAAAAAGCGAAAGCTTGACTTCATCTTTGCCAATTTTGATGCCTTTGATTTCCTTTTGTTGTCTGATTGCTGATGCTAGAACTTCCAGCACTATGTTAAACAACAGCGGTGAGAGTGGGCATCCCTGTCGTGTTCCTGATCTCAGGGGAAAAGCTCTCAGTTTTTCCCCGTTGAGGATGATGTTAGCTGTGGGCTTTTCATAAATGGCTTTTATGATCTTTAAGTATGTTCCTTCTATCCCGACTTTCTCAAGGGTTTTTATTAAGAAAGGTGTTGGATTTTGTCAAAGGCCTTTTCTGCATCAATTGACAGGATCATATGGTTCTTCTCTCTTTTTTTGTTAATGTGATATATCACGTTGATCAATTTGCGAATGTTGAACCAGCCCTGCATCTCAGGAATGAATCCCACTTGATCATGGTGAATAATTCTTTTTATATGCTGTTGAATTCGATTTGCTAGTATCTTATTGAGAATTTTTGCATCCATATTCATCAGGGATATTGGCCTGTAATTCTCTTTTTTTACTGGGTCTCTCTCTGGTTTAGGAATCAAAGTAATACTGGCTTCATAGAATGAGTCTGGAAGTTTTCCTTCCCTTTCTATATTTTGGAATATCTTGAGAAGGATATGATGTACCTATTATTAATAAATGCTTGGTGACTACCACAGAACTTGTCATTGGAATTCAGGTATAATAACTGTGTTCATTAGTTCATCAGAACATATTTGTTTAGTCATTAGCATGATTTTTCTTCACTGGAATTTGAATACATCCCTATTGCTTTTCCTAATTAATCTTTTAATTTCTCAAGGTGAATGACTAAGGAACATTTGTGACCTTTAAGAAAACTCTCTAGCAAGAGATAGTGACACTTGGACTGAGCCCCCATGCAATCATCCTAAAATAAGTATTTTCATCTCTCTCACATGGTTCTCTTACAAACAATATCTTCTAATACATGCACTTTGGAAGCAGCATGATGGGGTTCTTTTCTTTTTCTAATTGAACTTCTAGTTTTTATATATAATGAGCGAGAAAATTAGGGAAGCTGGATGCCTTGGCTTCAAACTGTGTAAGGAAAGAAAATAGTAGAGTAGTAAAATAACGTATTAACTAACCAAAGCTAATGCATACAAAGTTATAATAAAAAAATTAAATATATGAAAAAAGAAAAATTAATGTAAAATTGTTTGTGATCCTCAAAGCAAATGAAAACACCAGGAAGTCAAAGAACCACATTAAACCTTTACCTCTGACAGTTAGTCATGATAGATGATTCAACAAAATCATAAATGCATAAATTGGCACATCATTCTATAGCTAATGTGCCATGTATCATGTACAGAGTACATGAAGCAAACCAGCTCTGAGGAATCTGAAGCTTCAATAAGTTCTAAAGAGAGTAAAATTCAGAAATGGCTTGCATGGCATCATAGCCATAGGATATTGATGCCCAAGTATCCATTCCAGATTTCTACTTAAGCACAGATCTAAGTAGTAAAACACAGTGGCCTAAGACAAGATATTACAGCATCCTTTCCCTTTCCTCAAGCATGCAGGTAGAGCAGATCAGATGCAGAAGTAACACATCCCTTGTTCTCAGGGCCTACCCTTACACATGTAGTCTTTGATTTCATTAAAACTGTGAGGTCATTAAAGCCCTTTGAAAACACAAGGCAGTAGTTAAATAAGCTGAAATCACTTTATGTCATGTAGAGTGAATAAAAGAGTTCTTCTTAGCAGGAGAGAAAAGAAAGAGATAAAAACTTTTGAACTATAACACATATTATCATTTATAGAATATTTGCTATGAAAAAAAATCTCTAAAATAAAGAAAAAAGAAAATCTATGTGAACCTGGTTTTTATTGATTTTACTGTTCTTATTCCAAAGTCAACAACTATATGAAAACAGAGAGAGAAGGAATAAGGATCAAAGGCAAAGGAGTCTCCTCAATAAATGGCACTGGAAAAAGTGATGAGCCACACTCAAAAGAATGCAAATAAATTATTATCTTATACCACACACACAAATCAACTCAAAATGGATTAAAGGCTTGAATCTAAGACCTGAAACCATAAAACTACTCAAAGAGAACACAAGTAGTAAGCTCCTCGACATTGGTTGTGACGAGAAGTTTCTGGATCCGATTCCTAAAGCAAAGGTAGAAAAAGAAAATAAACAAATGGGACTACAAACTAAATAGCTTCTGCACAACGGAAACCATCCACAAAATGAAAAAGCAGCCTATGGAATGGGAGAATATACTTGCAAATCATGCACACGCTAAGGGGCTAGTATCCAAAATATATAAAGAGTTAATACAACTCAATAGCAAACCCAAACAATTGAATTTAAAAAATGGACAGAGAATCTGAATAGGCAATTTTTTTCCAAGGAAGAGACATGAAGATGGCCAACAAGCCACACAAAAAGGTGTTTAGTGTCACTAGTCATCAGGGAAATGCAAATCAAAACCATAAGGAGATTCACTTCACATCTATTAAAGCTGCTATTGCCAAAAAGATAAGAAATAACAAGTGTTGGTGAGAATGTGGAGAAAAGGGAACCATGGTGCACTGTTGGTAGAAAGGTAAACTGGTTCAGCCATTAGGGGAAAAAATATGAAGTTTGCTCCAAAAACTAAAAATAGAACTACCATATGGTTCAGAAATTCTACTTCTGGGTATTTATTTAAAGGAAATAAAAACATTAACTTGAAAAGATATATGTACCCCCATGTTTACTGCAGCATTATTTACAATACCAAGATATAAAAGCAACCTAAGTGTCCAATGATACATGAATGGATATAGAAGATGTGGTATATATATACACAATGAAACACTATTCGGCCATAAAAAAGAATGAAATCTTTCCATTTGCAACATGGAAGGACCTTGGGGGAATTACGCTAAGTGAAATAAGACTGACAGAGAAATATAAGTACTATATGATCTCATTTATACGTGTAATTTAAAACAACAACAGCTACAATAAATCAAGCTCATAGTTACAGAGAACAAATCAGTGGTTACCAAAGGCAAGAAATAGAAGGGAAGGAGAAATGGGTGAAGGGGGTCAAAAGGTGCAAACGTCCAGTGATAAAATAATTAAGTCATGGGGATGTAATGTATAGCATTACAGTATTAACAATATCATAATGCATATTTGAAAACTGCTAAAAGAATAGATCTTAAATGCTCTCATCACATGAAAAAAACTTTTGTAACTGTGGATGGTGACAGATATTAATTGGGCTGATTGTGATGCTCACTTCACAATACAAATAAATATCAAATTATTATGTTGTATACCTGAAACTAACATAATGTTGTATGTCAATTATACCTCAATGAGAAAAACAAACAAAATACTAGATGAAAAAAAAATAAAAGCAAAGACAGAATTACAAGAATTAGCCAAATTGCTTTTTTTTTTGTTTTGTTTTTTTTTTAAGTTTATATTTTAGAGACAGAGAGAGACAGCGCGAGCAGGGAAGAGGCAGAAAGGGAGACACAGAATTCGAAGCAGGCTCCAGGCTCCAAGCTGTCAGCACAGAGCCCAACTGCAGGGCTTGAACTCATGAGATGCAAGATCATGATCTGAGCCAAAGTAGGACACTTAACTGACTGAGCCACCCAGGCGCTCCTAGCAAAATTGTTTTTTTTTTTTTTTTTTTTTTTTAATTTTTTTTTTCAACGTTTTTTATTTATTTTTGGGACAGAGACAGAGCATGAACAGGGGAGGGGCAGAGAGAGAGGGAGACACAGAATCGGAAGCAGGCTCCAGGCTCTGAGCTGTCAGCACAGAGCCCGACGCGGGGCTCGAACTCACGGACCGCGAGATCGTGACCTGGCTGAAGTCGGACGCCTAGCAAAATTGTTTTGAAGCTTCTCAAGGAGCTACCTTTGGGAAATATAATAAATGCCTATAAACATAAAATTTTCTGTTATTGTTGTATCGGGGGCATACCGTCAGTAACCTAAGAACCATTGTTTTGGTATTAACCCTTAACCAGGAAGGCCCATCAATCAATTTTCCTGGGTTATATAAAGGAAATGCCACGAGTTTAATTGTTAGTTGTCCAAATTTGTCTTTCTCTCTTCCTCCTGGTCTTTGCATATGTCATTCCTTCTGACTGAAATATTTTCCTTTCCTCTTGGGCTAACTCCTTCTCATCCTTTATGTGACAAAAAATTTGACAATAAATTTCATATTAAAAAAAATTACTGCTTCTCTAACACCTATATGGAATGATTCATGCTGGTTATGCACCTGTTGTGGCTCAGCTCCACACCCTCTCTTTTATGTTCTTTTACATAATGCTTAAGCTGGGACTCTGCAACAGATCCTTTCCAGACTCCTTTGCCAGAGGCTTATGTTAGATTCAGTCAAGAGGAGGCATCAGAGAGAGACTGGAAGGAAGAAGGAGTAGAAAAGGGCCTTTATTTAGTTTGCTGTCTGCGTTGCCACAGCACTGGCAATTCCTCTCAGCAGCAGCAGTTGGCTCTAGACATTGATAACTTTCAACACTCACAGAATCAACCTCAGAAGTGTTAGCAGCAGCCAGATGTACCTGTTCCTCAAAGGCCTGAGATCCAATTCTGTGCAGTCCCTCGTTCAAAATCTTAGGTTATGGTAACCTATTGCTTCACCCAGCCTCAGGAGTGGCATCTGATTCCTGCAGTTGTTATATCTGGTGATCTCCTGGCTATGATTTTGTCAATTCTTCCATTACTACGTATTCAGTTCTCGATATTAAAACTGTAGTGTAGAAATTCCCAGTGTAATTTCATTTTCCTAAGTGAACCCAAAGGATATAGCAATCGACACCATGAAAGAAGTTAGGAAACAGATTCTCTAAGATAAAATCCTAGGACTGATTTGGTTATGCCATTAGTTTTGAATGCTAAGCAACTTGAAAAGTTAAATGGGTACAGGCATAATGGAGATAATTGCAGGTATGGCTCCAGACCACTGCAAAATAAAGTCAGTCAAATTATTTTATTTCCCGGTAAATAAAAGTTATGTTTACACTATACTGTAGTGCATAAAGTGTGCAATAGCATTATGTATAAAAAGCAATGTACATATCTTAATTAAGAAATATTTTATTGCTAAAAAATGATAATCATTGAACTTTGAGTGAGATGCAATGTTTTTTCTGGAGGAGGGTCTTGTCTCAATGCTGACGGCTGCTGACGGGGGTTGTGGGTGCTGAAGACAGGAGTGGCTGTGGTAATTTCTTAAAAATAAGACAACAATGAAGTGGGCTGCATCGACTGACTCCTCCTTTCACAAATGACTTCTGGGTAGCATGTTGATAGTGGTTTACCCACAGTAGTACTTGTCTCAAAACTGGACTTAATCCTCTCAAACCCTGCTGCTGCTTTATCAACGAAGTTTATGAAATATTCTAAATCCTTTGTTGTCCGTTAAACAATCTTTACAGTGTCTTCGCCAGGAGTAGATTCCATCTCAAAAAACTATTTTCTTTATGCATCCATAAGAAACAAATAATCATTTGTTAAAGTTTCATCATGGGATGGCACAGCTTCAGGCTTTACTTCTAATCCTAGTTCTCCTGCTGTTTCCACCACATCGGCACTGACTTCGTCCAACGAAGTCTTGAACCCCTCACAGTCATCCATGAGGGTTGGAATCAACTTCTTTCAAGCTCTTGTTTGTGTTGATATTCTGATCACTTCCCATAAATCACAAAGGTTATAATGGCAGCTAGAATGGTGAATCTTTTCCAGAAGGTTGTCAATTTAATTTGCCCAGATCCATCAAAGGAATCACTATCTATGGCAGCTATATAGCCTTAGGAAATGTATTTCTGCTATAATAAGATTTGAGAGTTGAAATGACTCCTTGATCCATGGGCTGCAGAATGGATGCTGTGTTAGCTGGCATGAAAACAGCAGTAATCTCAATGTTCATCTCTGTCAGAGCTCTTGGGTGACCAGGAGCCCTGTCAATAGGTAGCAGTATTTTGAAAAGAATCTTTTTTTCTGAGCTTAGGTATCATTAGTGGTCTTAAAATATTCAGTAAACCATGTTATATACAGATGTGCTGCTACCTAGGCTTCCCATTTATAAAGCATAGGCAGAGTAGATACAGCCTAATTCTTAAGTCCCCAGAATTTTTGGAATGGTAAATGAGCACAGGCTTCAACTTACAGCTGCAGTAGCCCCTAATAAGAGAGTCAGCAAGGGCACCTGGGTGGTCCAGTTGGGTAAGTGTCTGACTCTTGATTGTGGCTCAGGTCATGATCTCAGCATTCATGAGATCGAACCCCATGTTGGGCTCTGTGCTGACAGTGCAGAGCCTGCTTGGGATTCTCTCTCTCTCTCTGCCCCTCCCCCTGACACATGTGTGTGCTCTTCTCTCTCAAATTAAATAAATAAACTTAAAAAAAAAGAGAGAGTTAGCTAGTCCTTCGAAGTTCTGAAGGCTTACTTCTCCTTTCTAGTTATGAAAGCCCTAAGCGGCATCTTCTTCCCACAGAAAACTGTTTCGTCTACATTGAAAAGCTGGTGTTGAGTGTAGCTATCTTAGTTTGTTATCTCGGCTAGAACTTCCGGATAACTTGCTTCAGCTTCCATGTCAGCACTTGCGGCTTCACCTTGCATTTTATGTTATGGAGATAGCCCCTTTCATTAAAACTCATGAACCAAACTGCTAGCTTCAAACATTTCTTCTGCAGCTTCCTCCTTTCTCTTAGCCTTCCTAGAACTGAAGAGGTTAAGGGTCTTGCTCTGGATTAGGTTTTGGCCGAAGGGAATGTTGTGAATGGCTTGATATTCTCTCTAGACTACCAAACTTTCTCCATATCAGCAAAAAGTCTGTATTGTTTTCTTATCATTCATGTATTCACTCGAGTAGCATTTTTAACTTCCTTAAAGAACTTTTCCTTTGCATTCAAAACTGAGTAACTATTTCATGCAAGAGGACTAACTTTGGGCCTCTCTCAGCTTTCCACATGCTTTCCTCACACTAAACTGAACCACTTCTAGCTTTTGATCTAAAGTGAGAGACATGTGACTCCCCTTTTCACATGAACACTTAGAGGCCACTGTAGGGTTATTAATGGGTCTTATTTCAACATTGTTGTGTCTCAAGAAATAGGGAGACCCAAGGGCAGAGAGAGAAATGATGGAGGAATCAGAACACACACAACATTTATTGAATAAGTCTGGCATTTTATGTGGGTGCTGTTCATGGCACCCCAAAACAATTTCAACGGTAACATTAAAGATCACTGATCACAGATCACCATAACAAATAATAATGAAAAAGTTTGAAATATTGGGATAATTACCAAAATGTGACACAGAGACGTGAAATAAGCAAATGCTATTGGAAAAATGGGGACAATAGACTTGCTTAATGCAGGGTAGCCACACATCTTCAATTTGTAAAAAATGTAGTATCTGTGAGATGAAATAAAGCAAAGTGCAACAAAATGAGTTCTGCCTTTACCAATCGTCTCTGGCATACAATTTAAACTGCGTCATCAAAATTTACTAAATTATCAGTATAGTAAGTACCATAAGGTGCCTATTGAAGCAACTGTCTTGGGAAACGAGAGGTGTCCTACCCCTGAACTATATGGTAATAGCAATGACGACAGAACTTATTTTGGGGTGAGACTTATTTTCTTTTGTTACACCTGTTGGAGAACATACAGGAAGTAAATAAGCTCAGGACTTTTAAACTCTCAGTTCAAGAAAAAGAGACCTTCTACAGCAGTCCTAAGATAATTTTTGATTTCTTATAGCTGTGGGACAGAGACTGCTTCAACCAGATGCCAAATTTAATTGTGCACTCTGAAGAACTAAAACAGAAGTGGATTTCACAGATAGAGTCTTCTTTGTGAAAGTCAGGGCATCAAGAGGAAACAGTAGGTCCCAGCCCCGTGAAATGAGGACATCTAGGTAGATGTGGACAAAAATGAGACTCATGAACTTCAAAGTCATTCTGAGTCTCTTCTGAGGAGACTCACCTTCTTTTGCTTGAAATCCTATAATAACTCATCTGAAACAGGTATCTTGCAAGAGGATACGCACATCTGTTACCCCTTACAATGTCTACTCCTATAACTTGAGTGTAATGATCCAGGGGAGATCGTGCAAAAATGAACAAGGAAGGAGATCACTTACACTCCAAGAGAATTACCTGATTTAACTAATTTATTTTGACAAAGACCTGGACAATACATGAGAATAGATGCTAGGAGTGTTAAACCAAGGAGGATGGAATAAAACTAAATGGAGCCTAACACACTGACATGACAGCATTTACCAGGGGGTATATATTTAATGTGTGAATGAGATGCCCAAAAGTCCCTGGAATACAAACTTAAAAATTCCAAAGAAACCTCTCTTTCTTTCTCTCTCTATCTCTCTGTCTCTGTCTCTCTCTCATTTTCTCTCTCTCTCTCTCTCACATACACACACACACACACACACACACACGTATCTTAGAGAGATACGAATGTAGGAGTGATGGAGTGGCTTTATAATGTGCAACTGCACATCTACCCCCACTTCAATTAATTCCTCCAAGAAGGCCCAGAGAATGCTGCTTTCACCAAAGAATTATGAAATACATTAAATATAGGAGCAACAACATACTTGAAAAGCTCAATACTGCCAGTGAAGTGACTCTCTGCTTTCAGTAGGGTTGAAAGAAGCCCAGTGATCAAAATGAAGTGGTAGTACTTAATTGCCATAAACAAGGGGAGTGAAATGACTTTAGTGAGAAGCAGGATAAAGAAATAATCAGAAAATTTTGACCACAAGGCTCTTTTTCAGCAGCCAACTAATCATGATATCTATATGAATAAAATGATAAGTAGCCTATTAAAATACTATGTGATATGTGTAACTGGAAGATCTTTAAATACAGGGGCCAGAAACTTGACTTGAGCTTCCATGATGAGACTCACAGCCTCTTGAAAGGAATCCAGGTCCCCTTGAGAAAAAAACACATATAAACCCTGCAGCATTGCCACATGTAATAACTATGAATCTCTGTGCAAGCCTCCCGCAAATGGAGTTGAAGTCATTAACAAGTCAGAATGATTGTGCATTGAGGGAAAGGAAATACCCAGATCTCTTAGAAGTAGACAGTAACTCTGAACTGACACTAATTTTTGTGGACCAAAACTCTCCAGAATTCTCTTTTCTTTCTGACAACCTAACTTTTCACAATCAAGACACTTCAGTAGCCTTAGTGACAGCAATGCAGTGTCCTGTGCGTTGCTGACCTGTGATAGACATGTAGTGAATGAAAAATAAACTTTTGTTGTTTTAAATCAGTGAAAGGGGGGAGTTATTTGTAACCACAGCAAAGCACTATCTTTACTTACTGATGTTTCATCATGTACAAGCCCAGGCTTCTTAGCATAACACACAAGATCCTTCAAGCCCTTGTCCCATCCATTCTCCGTCCTCACCTTCTGTCACTCATTCCTTTAAACTTTATGCTCTAGGGGCACTGGGGTGGCTCAGTCAGTGTGAGCGTCCGACTTAAGCTCAGGTCATGATCTCACTGTGAGTTTGAGCCCCATTGATTGGCTCTGGGCTGAGAGTTCAGAGACTGGAGCCTGCTTTAGGTTCTGAGTCTCCTTCTCTCTCTCTGTCTCCGCTTGTATTCTGTCTCTCTCTCTCTCTCTCACACACACACACACACACACAAATAAACATTAAAAAATTTAAACTTTATGATATAATAACAGAGTTTCTGTGTGTACTCAGCCTTTTCACAATTTTTCACCATATCGTCCTTGCTTATAACTCTTTTTTTATCTTCTTCACTTTGGCTACAACTTGGTTCAGCATCACTTTCTCCAGAAATCATTCCTTGATTTATTTTGGAGTTTAGTTGGAGTGCCTCGGAATACTTCTATTGCAGTCCACACCACCGTGTATTGAAATTATCTGTTTACATAACTCATTCCCAATTGGACTGTGATCAGCATGGCCAGGGAATGATCTTTTCATCTCTGTGCGCTCCTAAACCTGATGCAGCACCTGGCACAAGTATCAAGTAAACACTTACTCTTCAGCTTAATCTAACTTGTGCATTCAATTTAGCCATCTTAGGGCTTTCAGGTTTGAAGTATAAATCATCTGTGTCTAATATATTGTCTATGCTCTCTTAATTGTGACGAAGTAGTGAAGAATGCTCATTTCTCCTAGTTGTTTGATGACTGATTGTTTCATTTGCTCTATTATTATTTTCATGATGATGGGATAAACCTGTTTGTCTTCTTTCTCTTCTTCTTTCTGGAATCTGTCTAGACCATGTAAAGATTACGAAAGGGGTCTTGACCAATGCAGCTGAGCTGAGGACATGGAAATAAAGGAGTCAGACATTCTTTTGAAGAAGTAACACACAGGAGACAAGTTAGAAGAAAGTTAACTTCTATACCCTGATAAGCTGGATTTTCTTTTATATAAAATTCTGAGGGGAAATCCCAGTAAGGGCTTATCTTGTCAATCTTTCTACATCCCTGTTCCTCATCAGAACTAGATAAAAATCAATGCATAGCAATTCCTCAAGAGCCTGAACTCTCAAAAGAATCGAATGAAGTGAAGCAGAGAGGATAATCAAGAAGTAACATGTAGAGAGGGGACAGGGGTAAAGGAGAGAAACTACAAAGGGAGGACACGTAGGACAGAGAAGGGGACATGTGGTTGCCTGAATATCAAAAATGAAAGCTTCCAGGCCCAGTAAAGCAAATGGTAAGATGAGTTGAACAGAAGCCGCTTCCAAATTTGCACCTTTTCGTGATCAGAATGGTTTAGAAGGTGCTTCCATATCTAAAGTAAAGCAATGTCTACATATTTTTTCTATTCATTAAATGCATTTGAAGGCCTCACAGAAGAGCATTCAATCCCAGGATTAGGTACACTTCTCTCCCAGGCTACGGATTAGATTACTAGGTCTGCATTTACTTACCAACTTTGATACTGTGGAATAATCACGAATAAAACAGACAAAGTTTCTGTCCCCATGAAGCTATAAAGCAGCACTGTCCATCAGGTGATGCCAGGGGAGACAGTTCATTCATAGATCTCAGGATTTCTATAGCAGAGCTCCTTAGGACCCCTGAAGCTGCTATGTTTAAAAACCTAGCTAGGCATGGGAGACATCCAGAAATTTCTAGAGGGTGGAGAAGATACATAGCAGATGCATTTCTCATAGTTTTCTTTAGACCCTTACTTCCTATTATCAGAGGGGCCACATGAGACCTGTGAACTTTTGCACAAGGGCCAGGATGTCAAATGTGGACTTTATAGAAAGTGAAAAAGATGGCAATATATTCTAGTGGTTGAAATTCCTGTACATTTTGAGTCACACAAGTCTGGTTTCAAATTCTAGCTTTTCCAATTACAGGCTGTGAGATCTTAGGAAAACGTCTTCACATCTCTAAGACTCAATTTCTGCATTAAGATATTGGAAAAACAGTACCTACATCATAAGGTTTTTGTAAGTATTAAATAATAAGCTGCATTAAAGTACATTAACAAATTGGCTCACAATAAGTACATAATCATATTAGCTAGAAGTAGTAATAAGAATAGCAGTATCATTCTTCTTCTTGGTATTCATTTATATAACAAACATCTCATTAAGTAGCAGACACTATGCTAGACAGGGGGAGACAACACAATAGTCAAGTTTAACTGAAATGTCATTCCAGGGGATACTTTCCTATACCCCTACCACCATGTCAGATCTCTCTATTATCTGTTTCCATCAAGCAGAGGCTTTTGTTCATTGTGTTCACTGCTATATCTCCAGTTCTTATCACACATAACAGGTGATAAATAATTAACTCTGGTTGTATAAATAGCATCTATTACTTCCCCTTAGCTATACACAATTTCAATTAGTTATTTGTACAAGTATTTATGTTTTGTTTCTATCTTTTTATACTAGACTATGGACATCAGTGGAGACTGTCTCTTCTTCAACACTGTGTCTAGTTAGGTTAACTTACTACAATGCCTGGTACATGACAGATACCAATTAAATGTCTATTGCCGGAAGGAAGGAAGGAAGGAAGGAAGGAAAGAAAGAAAGAAAGAAAGAAAGAAGGAGGGAGGGAAGGGAGAAGGGGAGGAAGGAAAGAAGGAAGGCAAGAGGGAAGCAGGAAGGAAGGATTAATAAAAATAGATGAAAGAGGAAACACAGGTGCCATGGAAACATATAGTCAACAGGGCATTTCAGAGAAAATGTCCCAAGGAACAAGGGGAGGAGTAGTACTCCAGTGTGGGGTATTTCCTGTGAGGGAGAAAGCAGATGGTAAAAAACCGCATCTCCTTCTACAAACTCCATGCTTCAGTAACACCAGATTTTATTCTCTTCCACAAAATATATCATGCTCATTAATAACTCTACATCCTTTGGGGCAGTAAAAAATGCTCTTCTTCCATGTCTCCATCTGTCAAAAATCCAATTTCTCAGTGAGTCCCAGATCAAATACCACCTCTACTGTAAAATACTCCTGAATTCTCCTCAGCTCAAACGAACTGCTTCTTCACCTGTATTCTATCATATTTCCTACTGCATTCACTGACTCAAGGGTTTAATGTATGTGTGGTTAACTGCAGGTGTCTGTCTCCACCTAGATTAGGATGTCCTTGGAGGCAGGACTCATTTATTTCACTTTGTATCCCCAAAATACTTGCAGAAAAAAAATATTTAATACTTGTTTATCAAACCGAATTGAAACAAAATCCAAGAGCTACCTAAGCAGGAGTGATAAATTAAAGTATCTTTTATTCAGTCTTTAGCACCAAGCTCACTTCCAAAGCTCTCTTTATCTTTCTCTTTGCCTTTTTCCAACTGCAACTCACAACTCCTAACACCTACTTTACTGACATTGCAAGGATCCATAAAGTAATATTACTTGGCACTTTTAAGATTAGAACATAAAAGATACTCCTTTTTGTTTGCAGAAATTGCACTAACTTCTTTATATTGTTAGCTTCCATTGGAGACTCGTTAATATAGACTGCTTTTTTCAATCTCTCCAGCTCTCCTACCCTCTTCCCTTCCTATTTTCAATCTCTCACCTAAAAATAGAGATACTATCTTGTATCTGTAAGTACACCAAAGTGAAAATCTATTTTGTTGTCAAATAATATTTTAAATCCTCAGTAAATACAAGAAGCATCAAACATCCGAATAAAATTAATTTAATGGAGTTAGGACAATCATACTTTCTGTCATTAGACTTTTCTGATGTTGTGAGTATATTTTATCACCTTTTAACCTAGAAAACAATGTTAATAATAAAGTGCTTCCCTTTAAAAACTGAGACTGGACTGAAAGTAAAGTTACTCAAAGAAGCAAGTAGGGGTGGGGATATTCTAGGCAGAAGCAATGAGGCATGTGAAAGCCCTGAGGCAGGGAAGGGAAGAACTCTGTGTCCTCAAAGAACCTTCAGAAAGGCAGGTAGCTACAACTGTGAAAGAGGATGTGAGTGAAGCAAGATGAAGTCTGCAAGTAAGCAGAGGTCAGATCATTCAGCGCTTTGCAGGCTCAGTCAAAGATTCTATTTTCATTTCAAGTGATCAGGATTTCTTTGAGTTTGTATTTCTAAAATATCACCGTGGCTATTAAGCGGGGAATGAATTGCTAGGGAATTTGACCTACGAATAAGACAAGTGAAAGTAGATTCATTCTTTCATCCAACAAATACTTATAAAACACTCCAAAGTCCTCTTTTCACAGAACATTCTCAAGGATAGATCATACGGTGAGCTATGAAGTAAGCCTTAACAAATGTAAGAAGATAGAAATCAACTCTAGTATCTTTCCCAACTATAATGGTATGAAATGAGAAATCAATAACAAGGGGGAGTGGAAATTTACCAATATGTGGAAATTAAACAACAGACTTCTGAACAATCAAGGGATCAAAGAAGAAATACAAAATCAGAGAGTGGGGTTCCTGGTTGGCTCAGTTGGAAAAGCATGCAACTCTTGATCTTGGGGTTGTGAGCTTGAGCCCCATGCTGGGTGCAGAGTTACTTAAAAATAAATAAATAAATAAATAAATACGTACGTACGTACGTTTAAAAATATAGTTTTAAATGAGTTTAAAAAATATGAAAGTAGCTTGAGACAAATGAAAACACAACATGCCAAAATTTACAAGATGCAGCAAACACATTTCTAAGAAGGAAGCTTATAGCAACAAATGTGTACGTAAAGAAAAAAAGAAAGATCTCAAATAGATAACTCGACTTTACCTTTCAAGGAATTAGAAAGAAAAAAACAATTAAACCCAAACGTTAGCAGAAAGAATAATAAAAATTGACCAGAAATAAATGATGTAGAGATGAAAAATACAATAGGAAAAAATCATGAAAAAAATCATGAGTTAGTTTTTTGAAAAGATAAATGAAATTGGCAAAACTGTATCTAGACTAACCAAGAAACAAGGAGAGAGGCCTCAAATAAAATTAAAAATGAAAGAGAAGATATTACAACTGACACCACAGCAATACATAGGATTATAAGAGTATAAATACTCTGTTTCAAATAAATGGATTGTTTCAAAATGTAAAAAGAGGGGTGCCTGGGTGGCGCAGTTGGTTAAGCATCTGACTCTTGATTTTGGCTCAGGTCCTGATCTCATATTTTGTGAGTTTGAGCCCTATGCTGGTCTCTGTGCTGACCTTGCAGAATCTGCTTGGGATTTTCTCTCTCTCTCTCTCTCTGCCCCTCCCATGCACTCTAGAAAAATAAATAAATACACTTTAAAGAAAGCAAAAAAAAAAAAAAAGAAAAAGAAAAAAAGTAAAACACAAAAAATACACCAACAAATTAGATAACCTGGAATAAATTCCTACAGACGTGCAACTTATCAAGATGAATCATGCAGAAATAAAATGTCTGAGAAGACTGTTAACAAGAAAGGAGATTCAAACAGTAATCAAAAACTTACCAACAAAGAACCTCCCCACCCTAAACCAGATGGTTTCAGTGGGCATTCTGCCAAGCATTTCAAGAAAAATTAATGCCAGTCCTTCTCAAACTCTTCCAAAAAATTGAAGAGGAGGGAATACTCCCAAACTTACCTTATGAGGTCAGTGTCACCAAAGCCAGATATTGACACTACAAGAAAAGAAAACTATAGGTAAATATCTCTCATAAATATAGATGCAAAAATTCTCAACAAAATTCTAGCACAGTAAGTTCAACAGCACATCAAAAGATCAAACAGGATGATAAACTGGGATTTATCTCTAGGATGCAAATATTGTTCAATATCCACAAATCAATAAATGTGACACCCTCATTAATAGAATGAGGGATAAAAAGCACATGATTCTCGCAATAGATGTAGAAAAAGCAAGTGACAAAATTCAACATTCTTTTATCATAAAAACTCTCAACAAATTGGGTACAAAAAGGACAGAAGTAAACATAATATAGGGCATATATGACAAATCCACAGTTAACACACTCAATAATGAAAAATTGAAAGCTTTTCCTCTAAAATCAGGAAGAAAACGAAGATGCCCATACACACCACTCTTATTCAAAATAGTTCTACAAGTCCTAGCCAGAGCAAGTAGGCAAAATAAAATAAAAATAAAATAAAAATAAATAAAAAATAAAAAATAAAAGGCATCCATATCAGAAAAAGTAGTTTCTGTGGATGACATGATCTCATATCTAGAAAACTAAAAACTCCACCAAAAAAATTTTGAACCAATCAATAAATTAAGTAAAGTTGCAAGATATAAAATCAGCTACAAAAATCTATACGTGCATTTCTATACATTAACAACAAAATGAGAGAAATGAGGAAGACACAAATAAATGGTAAGATATCCTGTGTGGGTGAAATCAGAAGAATTACTATTGTTAAAATATCCAAACCACCCAAAGCCATCTATAGAGTCAATGCAATCCCTACCAAAATTCCAGGGGCAGTTTTCACAGAAATAGAAAAAACAATCCTAAAATGAGTATGGAACCACAAAAGACTCCAAAGAGCCAAAGCAACATTGAGAAAGAAAAACAAACCTGGAGGAATCATACTTCTGGGTTTCAAACTATGTTACAAAGCTGTAGTAATCAAAACAGTATGGTACTGGCATTAAAAGAGACACACAGATGAATGGAGCAGAATTGAGAGCCCAGAAATCAACCTATGCACATATGATCAATTAATATTTGACAGGAATAATCAGTGGGCAAAAGGCAATTTCTTCAATAAGTGGTTCTGGGAAAACATGAGAAATAATTAACTTAGATCTCTTATACCATTCACAAAAAAAGAATCCAAAATGGATCAAACACTTAAATGTAAAAGGCGTGAAACTGCAAAACTGCTAGAAGAAAACAGGAGAAAATCTTCTTGGCATTATTCTTGACATTGATTTCTTATATATGACACAAAAAAATACAGGTAACGAAAGCAAAAATAAACAAGTGGGACTACATCAAACTAAAAATCTCTAAACAAAGACATAATCAACAAAATGAAAAGGCAATCTATGAACAGAAGATAATATTTTCAAACCATGTATCAGATAAGGTGTTAGTATCCAACATATATAAATAAAGAACTCATACAACTCAACAGCAAAAATACAAATAATCTGATTTAAAAATAGGCACAGGACCTGAACAGACATTTTTTCAAAGACATACAGATGGCCAACAGGTACATGAAAATATGCTCAACATCACTACTCTTCAGGGAAATACAAACCAATTCAAAAATAGAACTGCACAAATATGGACACAATGGGCTTTTAACAAAGGAACAAGTAGAATTTGGTGGACAAAGTACAGTCTTTTCAACAAAGGGTGCTGGAACAACTAAACATTTATATGGAAAGAAAATTAAATCTCAACCTATACCTCACATATTGTTCAGTAATTAACCCAAAATGGACTGTAGACCCTAATGTGAAACATAAAACTATGAAACATTTAGAAAAAAATAATGGAAGAAAATTTTTCTTAACCTTGGGTTAAACAACTACTTTGTAGGTTCGACACCAGAAACAAAATTCATTAAAAAAAAAAAAAAAAAGACAAGGGCGCTTGGGTGGCTCAGTTGGTTGAGCATCTGACTTTGGCTCAGGTCATGATCTCACGGTTTGTGAGTTCAAGCCCCACATCAGGCTCTGTGTTGAAACCCAGAGCCTGGAGCGTGCTGCGGATTCTGTGTCTCCCTCTCTCGCTGCCCCTCCCCACTCACACTGTCTCTCTCTTTCCCTCAAAAATATATAAAACATAAAAAAATTAAAAAAAGACAAACTGGGCTTTATTAAAATTAAAACCTTTTTCCTCTCTGAGAAAGACAATGTTAAGAAAGAGAAAAAATAAACTAAAGAGTGGGATAGTATTCACAAATCACATATCTGCAAGGAATTTTATATAAAATATATTAAATTTTCTCAAATCTCAACAGTAAGAAAACAAACAACATAATATAAAAGGGAAAAAGATGTGAACAGACACTGAACCAAAGAAAATATATGGATGGCAAATAAGCTCATAGAAAAGATGCTCAACATCAACCATAAATAGCAAAATGCCAGTCAGCTTCAGTGAGATATCACTAAAAACCTACAATGATCTCTACAAAGAAATGGGAAGGTAGAGAAGGATGAGAAGAAAGAGAAAGAGAGGAAAAAGGAAAAGAAAGTAATGGTCCCAAAGTACTAGCAAGAAAGCAGAGCAAGGGGAAATCCCATACATTGTTGTGAAGAATCCTGGTAGGTTAAAAAAAAAAATGACGTGTGGTGGACAGGGATGTTGGCTTTGCTAGGAACAAAATTGTCAATTAGAGTAAAGAGGAGAGAAGCTAGAATGTATGGGGACAGACACAAGTAGGTGAGTAGATATAGTGGGTGCCTTAAGTTCTCTCTTGATTGCTTTAATTTTTTCTCAGTGAAATAAGAAGCTGAGCATGATGCTGAAGGAAGAAGCATTACATGAAATTAACATCTAAGAGTGTGGGAGGATGAAAAGATTAGGGGAATACAGTCTAGGTAGATTCAAGAATTATTTAGAGATTCAGTAATGGTGCAAGCCTCTGAAAGCTAATTAATTCTCATCCAGGAGAAATATGTGGTTTTAGTCTTAAACAGAGAACCTATAAAATACAGTAGTATTAAGTGGGGTCAAAACCTGTATTCATAATAAGAAGCTCTAAATGCAAAGGAATTTCTGCCATCAGAAACCAAAGATATAATCATCCGGGATAAGAAACATCCAGATATAGTGTTATATAAATGTTTAAAAACAGAGAAGTTATGAGAAAATATCAATTCCCAAGGAACTCCAAGTGATTATGTATTACTGAAGTAGAGGGGATATAAAACATGACACGGGCTTAAAAATGAAACTACACTGAAGACAAAGCTATTATATGGAGGCACTTGTTTAAAAAAATGTTTTTTAATGTTTATTTATTTTTGAGAGAGAGAGAGAGAGCGAGCGAGTGAGGGAGGGACAGAGAGAGAAGGAGACACAGAATCTGAAGCAGGCTCCAGGCTCTGAGCTGTCAGCACAGAGCCCAACATGGGGCTAGAACTCACAAACCATGAGATCATTACCTGAGCTGCAGTCGGACACTCAACCAACTGAGACACCCAGGTGCCCCATGGAGGCACTTCTTTAAAACCCAGCAACATTCAGAGTGAAACTTCAACATGTCTACAATTTGGCTCTTTTAATTTCACAGGTGAGAAAAAGTTAAGAAGGGTATGCAGAGCTTAATAGTACCAGTATATCTGGTACATGCTTCAATAAATAATTTAAAATTACCAGGAACAACCTAGATGTGGTAGAAATAAAGTCATACATCATTACTATTTAAAGGGCATTCCACTTAGAGTCCACAGAAAAAGAAAGAGAATTAACTGCCAAGGAGCATCCAGTCCACAACAGCCTTCAGAAGCAAACTGTTCTTACAATATCCAGAAACTACGCCCAAAGCAAAAGATTTAAAGGAGAGATTTCAAAGAAGTGAAATGAGGCTCATCATATGGTTAGGGGAAGATAGCCAAAGCATCTTAGGGAAGCATCCAAACTTATCCTTGCCAAATTGTCCTTATAAATTATAAAAGCACACAAGGAAATGCAGCTTATCTACTTCCATAAGCATTACTACTAAATGAATAAATGATCTATAGAAGCCAGGCTCTGAAAATCGCATTAGAGTAATTTGGAAAATGACACCAGAATGGTTACCCTGCCCAGGTTAGTGGCCTTTTCTTATCTATAGAAAAGTCAACAGATTAAATACAAAAAAGAAAAACACCTACCTCCTCCCAAAAAGTATTTGCCTTCACTTTTAGGCAGGCAGCTATAGGTAGGAAAATGTAACGTCTAATGTAACACAGAATGCTACAGGATTTTGTCAGACCTTTTAAAAATGAAACCATCCATGAAATCAAATAGTCTGCCAATCAGTTCAGTCTCACTATTACTTTTTATAGAGTTCATTATTTATTTTGCTTCTCATGGTAATCAGTATAAGGGTTCTACTATACTCAACTTTGCGGTCATTGTTGACCAACTGTTTTAAGAAAGAGGTGACATTGCTGTAACCCTCGAAGCAATATAACATAAACTGCACGCTGACTTCTTTGGCAGTGTGCTGTGTGAATAAAAGCCAAGCATTTAATGGCAACAAACAAGGAGGAATGTCAGGCAAGGACATAAAGTGATAAAGGCATTCCATGCTAAATAATAGAGAACATCCTGCAATTGTTTCTTTGGTTTTGCTGATGAATAAAAGTGATGGTAAAGTTCTTGTACTGAATGATATGCTATTCAGAGTCTTTTATCTATGGCTTGGGGTTGGAGGGAAGCAGTGAATTAGTCTCATTCGTACTCTATAATTAACAAAAACAACAGCCCTCTTTAAAATTATTTTTCCCTGATTTCAAAGCCTTCTGTTTTAATTGATGTTCACTGGATACTACCTCAGCAATTAACATACCATATTTATCTATTTTTTCCTTATCTGACTTAAAATGCTTTACTACTGGCAGCTCAAAGCCTACAATAGACACACACACACACACACACACACACACACACACGCATGCACACACACTCAACTACCTAAAAACATGACTGAACATTCATAGGCTATTGATTGATTGAGCCAATTTGACTGATTCAAAGACCAGATTTTTCATCTTTTTTTCTTCCACTTTGCATTTTTAAAAGTTCATGGCAAAGAAGACTTTTGGGTTAGTAGATTTATTCTTGTGAGATAAGTAGATGACGTGAAAGCCTTTTCTCCTTCAGCACTGTGCTGCGCTGTTTCTTCACATGACAAATTTTTAACTGATACTGAATTATTTCTACAAAAACTCTGACTGAAAATGTCAATAGGTTCAATGGGATAGACTAACAACATAGGGAGAATTTTTGACAGTCAATAATAGCTAAAGATTGCCTATGAGGACTAGAGCATGAGCTCTATTCCTGAGTAAGGACAGAAAGAGGAGATAAAAATATATAAATGTGTGCTTTCAAAAGTGTAATTGTGACTGGGTAGCTCAGTCAGTTCAGCCTCCAACTTCGGCTCAGTTCGTGATCTTGAGGTTCACAAGTCCGAGCCACAGGTCAGGCTCTGTGCTGACAGCTCACAGCCTAGAACCTGCTTCGGATTCTGTGTCTCCCTCTCTCTTGCCCTCCCCCACTTGCTATCTGTCTCTCTCTCTCTCTCTCTCTCTCTCTCTCTCTCAAAAATAAATAAACACACACACACACACACACACAAGTGTAATCAACAAAACATGGATAATTAATAAAACCTAATTAATAAAAAAAAAGCAATCCCAAATTTAGAATTTAGGCTTTATCCAAACAGTAATTTAAATTATTTGGACATATATTTTCCCCATAGAAACAATGTTATGTATGGTGCTTAAGATATAAAATTTTAGCTGATAAAGTTATTTTCAACACATAATATAAGCATTGCAGATAGCGCACTGTTTTATTTAAACATATGATATTAGCTATGACAACTCAGCTGGCAGTAGCAGAAATGAACCTGAGCTCTTACAAGCACAGAAGGAAGATTTACTATAGGGATATAAGGATGACTTACGCAATCCTAAGACATAAGAAACTGAACTGGAGAGGTACCTTGGCTTTCTCTTCAACTTCCATCCCTACTTATCTCAGTGAGCCTGCTTTATTTATTTATTTTTTTTTCTCTTTCTCTGCAGATGGTTTTTCTAAAGAACACACAAGCTGCTGTGTGCAGCACAGACAGTAGAGGGGCAAACATGGAAATAAGGCAGACGAGAGCTCTGGTCTTTAATCCTCTTGTTCTAGACAGAACAAAATTGACAGGTCATTACAGATTCAGAGCAAGTAGGACTGAGCAAAAGTATGCAGATAGTAGGTGGAAATAGAGAAAACTGTAAAAAGTACAGACAGACACACGAAGGGGAAGGAAATTGGGGATGATAAAAATAATGGAGGTAATATTAGGGAAGGAAAGAAGAGTAAGGTGCACAGAAGTCTCCTAATTCATCTTAAGATGGTGACTTAACCTAAGTTTAAGTAGGCTAGACATTATTTACTAGGCAGAAGTATGCAGAGAGAAAATTCCTGGTCATGATCCAAGAGTCTAGTTTTCTTGGACAACTGTACCCTAGGCACTTGAGCTCCTTGTGGGTTTGTTCCTCACGTGAAACTGTGCAATAAAAGTTCTAAAGAACCCTCTTGTTGCTATTGATTTTTACTCTAAACAAAAATGACAGAACTGAATATCACACCTTTGTCCTGAAAGTCAACCCACTTACCATTATAGATGCTCTGAAGACTTTGAAATGAAGTCTAGAACAAGAAAAGCTCTGGACCTCATCAGGAGGCCAAACACTGAGCCAAACAGAAAACAAAATTTTATCCTGATTAAAAACTCATAAAGAATCCACACCATACGACTTTGTGGTTAATGAACCTCAAAACAAATAGAATAAAGCTGGAGAAGGTCCAAAGACACAAAATTAAAATGATAAAAGATATCAGCTTGAACATAGACTAAAACAATTGAGGTGCTCCTTTATAAAAAGATTAAGATTAAGGAGCCATGGAGATAAATAACCTCAGAAACATGGATAGAGTACACATGGATTTCTTCAGTTTATCTCCAAGTATTAGAACTAGGTACTATCTTCAAACTTAAAAATATAATTTTAGGACAAGTACTTTACATAGTATCCCAATATGAAAAGTGTCTCCACTTAATCAGAAGATATAAACTCTGCTAGTTTGGAGTTTCAAGAAAATTCTTACAATTCACTTTTTTAAAAATAAAATGTTACTCATGAAAGAAGTGTGTCTCTCAACACATGAAAACAAGTTGTATCTTTTTTGTTTTAAACAAAATTTTTAGAAATGTTTATTTATTTTTGAGAGAGAGGGAGAGAGAGAGAGCACAAGCGGGGAGTGGCAGAATCCGAAGCAGGCTTCAGGCTCTGAGCTGTCTGTCAGTGCAGAGCCCGACAGGGGGCTGGAATCCACCAACGGCAAGATCATGACCTGAGCCAAAGTTGGAGGCTCAAGTGACTGAGTGACCCAGGCGCCCCACAAGTCGTATCTTTCATAGCCTTTGAATAAAATACGTCTTTAAGAAAAGCTCATTAATTTTTGAACCATCACTAATTTTCAAGCAATTGTTATCTGGCATGTGGATGTGGCAATGACAAGGCATAAGGTACTCTCAGGGCTGCCATGAACACTTTAATTACCAGTCACCAACACAGCCAGAAAATTGGAAAAAGGACTATATAATTTTATAGGCTCATCAGTTACTCTGTCATGTACCTCAGTAAACAAGGGAGTAACTTCCAGACTTAAAGGCTGAGTGCTAGAGCCCAGAAAATGTGGTTTTGTTAAAAATCAATATAACTGTAAAAAAAAAAAATAAATTAATTCTTGAGCTTCAGTTAAACATGAAAGACTGAACACATGTCATTTCCACTGCTCTGTCCTGAAATTCACTAAAAAGGTAGTGAAAAGATTTAAAGAGACTCCTAAGCATAAAGTGAACTTGAGAAGGAATGATGGTGACCTATCTTTGGAAGCCAGAAAAAAGATTAGAGAACAAGAAAAACCCCGAAAGGAGGAAACGAGAAGCTGGCTGTTTTAGGCCTCAAAACAAAGGAAATTCTCAGAAATTAAGTGGTATCATAGGGGTGAGATTGGACTTGATACGGGAAGGTTGTTAGAGAATTTATATAAAGAAGCTGTTAACACAGATTCTGTTCTCCATCCCCAAAGAGGACTTGGAGAGATTAAATCAGGGAGACTGTATAGGAGGACTCCAGGAAAACTGAAAAACAGGATTAAGTGAAAGTCTATACACTGAACAATGAGATACATGGGGTCCATATTCCCATTCGTCTTCAGAAACACTAGCAGACATTTTAGATCTCCCAGACAAGATTTTAAAGCAGTTGTCTCTGAAGTCAACGATCAGCATAACTAGTAGGGGGCGGGGCGGGGGGGGGTGGACGGTGGTGACCTACAATAACCATCAAAATTGTGAAGACCATCAGTGAAGACCATCAACTCATAAACTGACAGACAGGGCTCCCAGTCAGCTTTCTAGGGCCTCACCCTTAAACGTGAATACATCAAACGCTTCAGAAAAGCCTCCTACATGAAGCCAAGATGAAAATGAACTGGGACGATAGAAAAAGATATCATAAAGGGAACCAGGTAAATAATGATAATTATTTTTTTTAAAAGGGAAAAGAAAATACTAATTTACTTAAAAAAATAATGGTGAAGTTTGAAGGAAAACTGAAAAATCAAATAAAGAGGTCTTAGAAATTAAAAATCAGATATATGAAATGAAAAACTTAAGTAGAGTAAGAGGATGTGGTTAAGGCAATCTCCAGAAAGTAGAATAAAGATAGAAATAGAAAACAGGGGATGAAAAAAGAAAGCTTCAAAGGTCATTTCAGAATGCCCACAGATAAGTAGCAGAAATTCTAGAGAACAAAAAAGAGAGGGAAGGAAATGATCAAATAAATGATTCAGAAAATGGTCCAGAACTGAATAAGTGTCTTTATTACGAGTGCTTAATACATGGACCTAGAGGAAAGCAAAGCACATCATCAGGAAACTTCTCAATGATGGGGACAGAGAGAGTAGAACAGCAGCTTCCCAAGAGAAAAATAAATAAATAAAACAGGGCACAAAAGTCAGGCATCAGGATGGCATTGCACTTCTCACTGGCAGAAACAACACAATAGTGAAACACCTTCAAATCCTGAAGGAAAATCACTTCCATCCTTAAGGACTCTTAGGTAAAAAATAAAGATATTTTTTGGATATATGAGACATCAAAAATTCTATCTTCCATGTACTGTTTTCAAGATCCCAGAGAAAGTGCCCTAACAAAATTAGAGGGTAAGCCAGCAAATGAGTTTCCCATGCTCCTGAAACTAATTACCACCAACTTAGTGGTTTAAAACAATATAAATTTATTATCTTACAGTTCTGGAAGTCACAAGTCCTAAAATTAAGGTGTAGGGAGAGTTATGTTTCTGAAGAAGGCTGTAGGGGAAAATCTGTTGCCTTGTCTTTTCTAGCTTCTAGAAGCTGCCTGTTTTCCTTGGCTCATGGTTCGTTC
Organism: Panthera uncia; assembly: GCF_023721935.1. Lineage (NCBI taxonomy): Eukaryota > Metazoa > Chordata > Mammalia > Carnivora > Felidae > Panthera > Panthera uncia. The sequence goes on along the minus strand of NW_026057577.1, from coordinate 24,303,749 downwards.
CTTCCTCAATCTTCAAAGCCAGCAGCATAACATCTTCAATTCTCTCTTTGATTCTGATGCTTCCTTCTTTGACTTATAAAGACAATGGGCCTGCCTGGAAAATTCAGAATAATTTCCCCAGCTCAAGGTCCTTAAGCACATCTACAAAGTCTCTTTTACCATGTAAAGTAGCATATACACAGGTTCCAAAGGTTAAGATATGCACATCTTTGGGGGACCATTATTTGGACCACCACACCCAAGAGAAAGGAAGACATGAAATCTGAGATACACAGCTCCCCATTAAAAAAATAAGAAAATGGAGTCTCAGAATGATGAGAAATCAACCAATTCAGATTAGAACAAGAGAATGCAGGGCTCAAGGAGAAAGATATCCAAGAAAAATTTGAAATGGATAGACTACTTAATGCATTTGAATGTTTGAAAGGAGATTTATAGTTCTGAGGAAGAGTTTGGGAATGAATTAATGATGCATAGGTAGAAAACAAATTAAAATTTAAAACGGGTCAATCATTAACACTTAGGAAGACAAAAGGAAATGTAATGACAGTTAGCTACATGGCTCTTATCATTCCCCATCATAATATAAACACAGAGCCATTAACTCTAATGATCTAAGTGATAAGAGATCTAATGGATCTACATCGATTAAATGATCTAAACTGATCTAATTAAAACTGATGGTATAACTGGTTTTAAAAGATAGTGAGAGAGAGGACGTGGGAGGAGAAAATAAGAACATTAAAATATTAGTTTCAATAGAATACATCAATACATGACATAGAAAACTGAAAAATCTAGGAACTATGTAAATCTGTTATTTTGAAGCCTGAGAAAATAGCACAGATTGAAAGTGGTTGTCTCTGAGATGTAGAAACCGCAGGTGACGATGAGTTTAACAGAAGATAGTTCTTTTTCCTTGTAAGCTTTTTCGGAACTATTTGACTTTCTAAACTCTGTATATATGTAACTCGATAAAAATAAAATGGAAAAATAAATGTATTTTGCTTTGTTAAAGTCAGTGTAAATATATGACTTTGGATCTTTACCCTAAAAAAAGGAAGAGAGAGAGAAGGAAAAACTTTAGAGAGAAAAGAGACTTGGAAGTTGTTTTTCTCTCTTTAACTGGGGTTTAATAAGAGGATGCCTCACTTAGGTTTTGTTTGTTTGCTTGTTTGTTTTGTTTTGGCTTTGGAAGGATTCCATACTATTTTTAAATTTTTGATACATTTTGAAACCTTTATTTCTAACTGTTAATATTAATGAATAGAATGTGAACTATTCAATTCTCAGTTCTAATGTCACCTCCTCTGAGAAGCTTTCCCAGGCTCCCCATCTAAGACAGCATCACTCCGCAGTTAAAATCAAATCATCTGTCTTTTTTTCCCTCATAGCTCTGACCATTATCTCATACTTTCTTATGAATGGAAACTACAATAATGAGCAAGGCTACTCTAACCCCTGACATATCCCCATCTTTTATAAGATTGCTGGCCCTCAGTAAGACCCGATTAATATTTAACAAGATCTTCATATATTATTATGTAACTTACTTCTTTCCCCACCTCCTCTCCCAATTATTTCTAAAACTAGAACACTGGAAAATGTACTCATTTTAAACCTAACCCTGAGATCAAATCACATTTAACAGGCAGAGCTTCAGACTGGAAATTCTGTTATCTGGTTTGGAATCCTGGGTTCTTCCTCCTTTGTTAGCTATGTAGACTGGAGATTAACCTTCTTTCTAGAACTTGGTTATCTCAACTGTAAAGTGGTGTTATTCATAACAACTATGTTGTGACATTTCTTAAGGATTATTCACTTCATTTTTGATATAAGAGGAAAGATGAGTTATTCCTTCCCTCTCATTTGTCATACCGTTCTGAGGGAGGCCAAGTTCACACAGAGTTAAGAAGATGGTTTAGCAAACAGTGAGCAACTTCAGGGAACATAAATAGCCACAGTAGACCTTTTAAAAAATTCTGAAGTTCAGATAATATTTTTTTCTGGTCATCCACATAATCTTGGTGTAATGTAGTTCAGGAAGAGATTCTCAGTCAAGTGGATCTTAAACAAGAGCTCAGTGAGAAGTAGGTCATCTTGACCTGAAGAGTTTATGCACAGTATGAGTCTGAAAACGAAAAACCCAAAAGGTAGCAAGAAAAAACCCAAAAGTGTCTAAAAAAGAGAATACCGTATCAAAGTAGAGAAAGTGAGTCTGAAAGGTAATTAACACAAGAAATGGAAACAAGAAATAGTGGGAAAGGAATGGTAATAGAGACTTACAAGAAAGAAATGATGACTTTATGAGGAATCTGATCTGGAAGGCATCAGAAAGATGAAGGAAAACAAAGGGGCTCAGTTTTACTAGATATAGCTGTTAAGTTGCAGTGTGCCACTGTCAGGTGACATGTGTTAATATAAGGACAAGGAAAGGGTCAACTGGCTCTTAAATGTCACCTCCATGGCATACTTGCTGCTCTTGAGAATAAAAGACAACAGGGTAGCTCTGATTAAAACAAAAAAATGTCCTGGGAATTTCCCTAATATCCCATGGCCGAAGCAAAGGAATGCTTTGAACTAGGAAACAAATAACTAGAGCCAATGAATTTTCTCAAAAGTAAAGTATCTAATTTCCTGCAAATATCCCTAGAGTCTGAGGCAAGAGAAAGACAACATTCTGTGCCCTTCCTATGATGTATCATCACAAATAACTAAATAATCCCCATCGGCAGAGCATAGTCTACAGATGTATGTCTTAAGGAAACAGCAGAGTTGAGGTATTTTCAGTAATTCAAGACACCACTGGCTCTGAAATTCCTCAAAGGTGATTGCATAGCTGGGATAAAATTACTTTTCATTTGTTTGTAGCCCATGGGCCAAAACACACACACACAAAACACTGTTACTTGAGTTGTTTCTGTTTCTCCAGAAAAAATTACATTGATTCTGCCATCGATAGAGTGGGACTTTAATAAGTTTTTGAGTTAGGCTTTAGTTCAGTGCCTTTTGGGGTTTGCCGCTATTAAAATAAGAATGCTATGAACATTCTGCTAGAGTTTAGTTGTCTTCACAAATAAGTATGAAGCAGGAGGATACAAGATGTTTTAGGGAGTTCAGCATTCACTCAAGATGTAAACACTTAGGAAACATTTGCCTTTTACAGGGTGTTACATAACAGGGAATTAATAGTAAGTAAGAAAAAAAAAAAGACTTTCCTTCGTGGAACATCCAATTCAGTGGGGAAAACAGACAAGTAAACAGGCAATTAGAGTTGGTAAGTACTAAAGGGAGGTTAGTACCAGGCAATGAGGTTTCTGCTCATCTGACCTTTGCCTCAGCAGCCCAATGACTCCCTCTACATCAAATACCACTGAGCACACAACTTACAAGGCAAGAGAGCTGAGCAACAGAGCACCAGCAGAAAAATAATTCAAGATGTATCTCCTACTGATAGTGGCTCAAAGTTATCAGCATTGAATATTAAGCAAATAGATTATAACAGTATTAGAAATTAGTAAGACAAGATTTATTTGGGTTCTTTTCAGGTATTGATACAAGAAAGGGATACTCAATAATAAACAGTGGGTATGGCACACAGGGAGGACAGCAGAATGATGACAGCCTCTGCCTCACATCACCTCCCCCAGCCTCCCTTTGCCAAATGCCAACAATTACTGCTAGCATAATAGAGAATCAAAGGGAAATCTTACCCTAAGGAAGGAATTTGTAAATGTGATGGTAGAACTCTCTCCTTGATACCTCGCAAGTGTAAACACTGCGAAGCACAGATTCAGTCTACAAGTAAATTGTACCATCATGTTATATGTTTTGAAAATTTAATGCTTGGTTATTTATTATACCCTTCTGTTTTATATAGCACTTGTGTGTGTTTTGAAGACATGTATGACAATGCAACGTGATGAATTTTGGAGCCAGGCTTTGAGATGAAAAAGGAGATTTCTAGGCTTAGGTCTATAGACAATTCTGATATGGTTAGGGATAAATAATTATTTTATAATCTGAGTCATTTTACTGTCCTAGTGCAACAAGAGACAGACAAAAACCAAATTCATTTCTATAATGAAAGATACTTATCAATGGATTTTAAATGGGCTGGTAATCCAAGTTGATTTTCCCTTGCATGTAGTCTGGTACAAAGAGTTTTCAACTGCTATGATAGCTCCAGCAAAATTGAGACAACACTGAACCACAAATAACATCCATTTAACAAGTGAAGATGTTGATTATTTTAAATGGCAATTGGAATCCAAAAATAGACTAAAGCTTTAGTAAAAAGGCTTAGGAAACAACTTATTCAGTAATAGAACTTGCTTCCCAAAAAAGGAAAAATAACACAGTTGATGGGAACGTAAGAATAACAACGTGAAACTATAGTAAAAATGTTAGGGCAGAGATGCAGTATGAGAAATTGATAAGGTTTCATTCTCAAATAATGACTTATTGATGACATACCATATGAAGCAAGAGGTTTCGTGTAATAAATTAAAAAGCAACTTCTTCTCCGCCTACATTGATGAGTCAACATATTTCACCAATAAATTCAAGCTATAGCATTTGTATAGGCCTTTAGATTTGCATATGATGGTGAAATTCAAAAAAACATCATGTGTTGCAAAAAGAAGCCCTGATGGCGAAAAAAATTTTCTGGCATTAGATAATAGTGTGGTTGCAAAACCATATCAATATACTGAAAAATCACCGAATTATATAATATGAAATGGTAGGTTTTATGGTATGTGGATTATACCACACTAAAAAAAAAAAAAAAAAAAAGTGCCCCAAATAAGAAAGGTGAATATAAATGACGAAAAAATTTAAGACACAACTAAAATACCTTTCCCTATCCCTTACCCTTTACTCTCATAGCACTCTTCTTCTTCTTCTTTATTATGGCCTTCATCAAGGCTGACCTGTGTTAATAGTCAGCTTGGGATTTCTCCAGCTACATTTTAACATGCTCAAGGCATTTCTCTGTAAGATTTGTTTCTTTTGGCCAAGTATTACCTAGGAATGCTAACCAGTTTCTATTTTTGCCTGGGTGGCATTGTAATATCCTCACTATAGTAGTTAATGAATATTTAGGTAACAAGAATTTGGCCCAGACCAACCTATGCCCCGCCAGAAACATGAGGTTATGAGATGTGCTTTTCTAACCAAGTTCGGTTCTTTGGCCAAAGAAATTAACCGGATAGACCTAGTTCAATGAGTCACTGTGATGGTCAATTTTCTATGTCAACTTGACTGGACCATGGGGTGCCGAGATATTGTGTTAAACATTATTCTGGATGATTGTGAGAAAGTGTTTTGTATGAGATTAACATGTGAATCAGTAGACTGAGTAAAGCAGAATGCCCTCTCCAGAGTGAATGGGCCTCATCCAATTCATGGAAAGCCTGAACACAATAAAAAGGTTGAGTAAGAAAGAATTTTCGCTTTCTAATGGTCTTTACACTGGGACATTGCTCTTCTGCTTTCATATCTAGCCTTGGACTACAACTTACACTATGTGCTGTCCTGGTTCTCAGGCCTTTAGACTCAGACTAGAACTATACCATTGGCTCTCCTTGGTCTCCAGTTTGCTAATTGCAACTCTTGAGACTTAGCCTCTACAACCGCATGAGCCAATTCTTTATATTTCATCTCTTTATATATGTATATTATCTGATTGGTTCTATTTCTCTGAAGAACCTTAACTAATACAGTCACCCAAGGAGATTGAATCAGTCTCCACTAGAGTGATATGTGTGTAGATCAAGTCAAACTGATGGCCATGGTGTGCAGAGGGTGAGTTAAGAACCCAGGCCAGGCTAGATCTTTGTTTTCCTCCTTTCCCAGGTGTATCTAAATGTGGAGAATACTCCCAAACCGATGCAGATCCAATAAACATTTTAGTCTCCCAAGCCACTGATCTATTCTGAACACATGTGTCACCTCAGTTTGCTCCTGGGGTTATCCAAATTAATGGGTCATAACAGTTGGGTATCCAATGGATTATTTCCCATATGAACAACCAGAAGTACAGTAACAATGACCAAAGGCAAGTTTTTCTTTCAAAGAATTTATCTGTTTTTTTCCCCTCCATACTCTTTATAGCCTTTGTCTCCCAAAGGAAGGCTTCTGCACCATCAAAGTTAAACATAAAGGCCTCACATGTCTGCTGTGTGCTAAATATGCCAACTTATACATTGCTTTTCAAATAAATTCCAGTTGTAAAAACAGATAATATAAGCACAATATATGAGATTACAGGCTATCTCAGAGCAGTGAGAGAATCAGTAGGAAGACAGCTCTAAAGCTTATTTGACGGGAAAAGTTCAACAGTTTGTTACGTAAATTTGGTTTTCTCCCTTCTGAAATCCTTCCATAACTTACCAGTGTTTCTGTGGCTCTGAACTTGAATACTTCCCTATTCACACTAGCAAGGCTGAGGTTTTCTTGTGCCAGAGTTGGGTTTAGGGAACACCCTAGCTTAGAAAGTCACAAGCTTGCAGCTCTCAACCAATGCAAGAGCAATCTTTCAAGAGTATTTTTTTATTCATTTTTCTGTCTGCCTTTGGACACTGTCCAGTGCCTTCAACTAATTGTCTGTAGTAATAATGTCCGGTTTTTAAAAAAATTGTTTGTGGAAGAAAATGCCCCAATTCTTTTTGCCATCATAACAAGAAATCCCATTTCTATTAAGTTTGGAATTCATTTGGAAGAATTCAGTTGCTAAATGTGTCCCTTAATTCTCCCCAATGACGACAGTATTAACACAGTTTTCTTCATCAGAAGCAGGATATAGCAGAAGGAAGCAAAGAAAAAGTGAAAGGGGACACTTTAGAATCTTTATCAAAAAGACTAAAAAATTCTTACGCAGTGACTCATCATCACTCAAAATATTTAACTAAGTCAAAGCAGTCCAAGGAGCTAGAGAATTAACTAATAAGGCTCCTAAACTTTTATCAACCTTTATGTCCTTCCCATATCGGCTGCATCTTTAAAATAATTTTTCCTTCTCTCCTTAGAGAAAGTAATTGTCAATCAGAGATTGAAGATTCCAAAGGACCTTTCTTAATCTCTGTAGGAAACATTTTTGCTGTTTGAAAAAGCTCAGAATATTCTGAGTTGCTCCAGTGAGGTGGCTTACTCCGCATCCTAAGCCTAGTTCATAATGATAGAGAAAAAGTTCTTAAGTCATTTCATCCAACAAGATTCAACAAAGAAAACAAAAGGAGAATATACAGAAAAGACTGGGGGTCCTGCATTCAGGCTGCCTGTGTTCAAAATCTGCAGCATCTCTTTTTAGCTGACTGACTTTGAAATCACTAAAACTCCCCAAGCCTCAGCTTCTTCATTTATGAGCTGGAGGAAAAAAAAAAAAAGTATGTATCTCGGAGAATTATGCTGAGGTTTAAATGAAATAATCTATTTAATGCACACACACTACATTGTCTCATGGCACAAAGTAATTCCTCAATAGTCATTAGCTATAATTATTAAGGAAAGCAAAAAAAGGGAGAAAGTTACCAGTACTCATCTCTCTTTCAGCAAGGCATTAGATCTGAAAAGACTAGAAGAAAGCATGTTGATGTGGAGCTACTGAGAGAGGGCCCAAGGAGAGAGGGCATCTGGTTCATTTATATAATTGCCTGCAGTCTCTCACTGCTACCTACCACTGTTGGATCTCTTCTGCTCTGATCACCAAAAACATTCGCAATATCTTCACAGTCCCAATGGGGGTTCAGCATCTAGCTTGGGAAACAATGACCTAGAAAATAAAATCAAAGGCACAGCAGCCTCAGTATTGAAAGCATTTCCCAAAGTCTGACATTTTACTTTTTGCCAATGTCATCTTTTTCATATTAACACTGACTAAACCTTGGCATACTAATCTTTTATCAGGGCATTTCTTAGATACTTTCCTGTCATTCTAATGCAGTGTAACAAGTCACTGTTTCCCTGGGCTGTTATAACTTGAATGAAGCATTTTATGAAACAACATGGTTTGTGGTATGCAAATACTTTAAGCGCATTTTCAAGGTTCAGATTAAGAAGTTTTAACACACTAAAAGCTTTGTAACTTTTCTTACACATACAAAGGAGAATTAAAATAATTCAATAAACAAATGCCATATTCGATTTTCAAAAAGTAATTCTAATTGTCAGGGTCCTATCTTTAACCTTCAATATGCAGATCAGCCCAAAGAAAGAATATTTTATACAGTAAGCCCTGGGAGCTCTCTCTCCAAATAAGTTTGTCACTACTTCAATGACTAAATATTTTGCAAAATGTGAACTAAAACACTGAATGTATAATGATAAAAATGTTAACCTAATTCTAATTTCTCAGCTCATAAATATTAGAGATTTGGCATTATCCCTAATTACTCCCAAACAGCAAAAACCTTTAGAAAACACAAATTAACAACAAAAGCCAAACATTACATTTGAATGAAAAAGGGGCTGTATAAACTTTATAGTATCATTTGTGTTGTATTATAAAAATTCCTAGTGGATTCTAGAAAGCTGGGAAGGTGGCAGAATAGGAGGACCCTAAGCTTGCATCCTCCCATGGATACAACTAGATAATACTGACATCAGTGTAAATAACCTGAAAAATAACCCAAAGACTGGGAGAACAAACTCCAAAACTAAAGGTAGAGAAAATGCCATAAAGAAGAAGGTAAGAATGATGGAGACATGGTTTGGGAGCAAAATAACAGGGATCAACAGCGGTCAGGACGGAGCTCGGATCACAGACAAGGGTGAGAAACAGACTATTACACCCAGGATCCCGTGGGGAAGATGAATCCCCATAACATTTGGCTTTCGAAGTGAAAGGGGTGAATGTCATGAGTTCCTACAAAGAGTAACTTAAAGCCTAGAATTTAAAAAATCAGCAGGCTTGGCTATGGAAGAGCTTGGAGGGCATTAGGAAACTGAGTCCTTGCCCTGAAACAGACAGTATTAAAACAGCCCATGCAGATGTAACATAGAACCAGCAGTTTGAAAAATGCCTAAGACACACTCAAGGGAGACTTATTTACTCATCTTAGAGTGTGGTCCAGAGAAACAGGATTCACAAGGAGAATTCCATGGGAACAAAGGAGATAGCTTGTGCCATTTCCTTCTTCTGCCCCTCAGCATAACACACACAGCCACTAGCTAGAACCATCACCATGCCAATGCTCGCTACCTAACTTGCTTACACTAAGCCCCAGCCTGTGCTTCGGCAGAACCGCACTTCCCAGTCACACTTGCCTCAGTCCTGCTGCTACAGGGCCCCTCTCCCAGAAGACTGGTGCAAACCTTCAGCACCACATCTCCCCACCCATGCTTTTTTGCCAGGCCTTAGTTCTGAAGGTGGTGGTGGCAGGTCTCATTTTGCAGTCAGACCAGTGCACACCTTGTGAAAATATACCCGATCTGACTGGGAAGCAAACATTGCCCACAACAGGCAAAGAAAGCCTCTACAGATGAGTGGACTGAAGGAAAAAGAAGCCAGGACTCTATAGCAGGGCACATACAACAACACATATAGGAGACACTCCCTAAAGTGCCAGGTTCTGAGGTGCAGGTGACCTTGTACTGCAAGACACTACAGGACCCCTTCTTCATAATGCTATTACATTCAAGAGCAAGAGACATAACTGACTTTCCTAACACACAGAAACATACACAGAGACTTAGACAAAACAAGGACACAGAGGAATATGTCCTAAATGAAAGAACAGGAATAAACCACAGCAAGAGACCTAAGCCAAATGGATATAAGTAACATGCCTGATAGAAAATTTAAAGTAATGATCATAAACTACTCATTGGACCTGAGAGAAGAGGGGAGGACATCAATGAGACTCTAAATAAAGAGATAAAAAAACAACCACGCAGAGATGAAGAACACAATGAATGTAATAAAAAAAATACACTTGATGGAATAAATAGAAGGCTACAGGAAGCAGAGGAACAAATTAGTAACCTGGAAGACACAGTAGTGGAAAGTAACCAAGATGACCAAATGAGAGGAAAAAAACAAAACAAAACTGTGCAAATTGAGAATAGTCTTAGGGAGTTCAATGACTCCACCAAGTGTAAAAAAAAATATTATTACAGAAATCCCAGAAGAAAAAGAGAAAAAAGGGTAAAGAAAATGTAGAAGAACAACAACAGCTGAAGAAACAACAGCTGAAAACTTCCTGAATTGGGAAGAAAACAGATATCCAGATCCAGGAGGCAAAGAGATTCCGCTCCAAAATCAAACCAAGGAAGTCCATATCAAGACACCTACTAATTAAAATGGCAAAAAGGAGTGATAAAAAAGAAAACATTTTAAAGCAGCAAGAAAAAAGTAGAGAGTGACATACAAGGAAAACCCTTTAAGGATATCAGTGGACTTTTCAGCAGAACTCTGCAGGCAAGAAGGGAGTGGCAAGATATATTTGAAGTACTAAAAGGGAAAACTCTGTATCTAAGAATAGTCTGTCTAGCATGGCTATCATTCAGAATAGGAGACATAAAATTTCTCACACAAAAGCTAAAGGAGTTCATGACAACTCAAGAAATATTAAAGGGGACACTTTGAGTGGAAAGGAAAGACCATAAGTGAGAGTATAAAAGTAAAAGAACCACAAAAGCAGTAAAAGTAAGTATTTTTGTAAAAATCAGTCAAGGGATTGATAAAAGCATATATAATATTACACCATATACCTACAACATGGTGGGGGGAGATGAGTAAATAATGGGTTCAAATTTAAGTGACCATCAACTTGATATAGACTGCTTTATGCAGATGTTACATATAAACCTAACGGTAAGCACAAACCAAAATCTAGTAATAGGCAAAGAATAAAGAGAAAGGAATCCAAGTGTATCACTAAAGAAACCCAAGAAACCCTGAAAAAGAGTAAGAGAAGAAAGGACCAGAGAAAAACTACAAAAACAACAGCAAAACAATAATAAAATGGCAATAAATACATACCTGTCAATAATTACTTTGAATGTAAATGGACTAAATGCTACAATTGATAAGTGACCGAGTGGACTAAAAAATGGATCCATCATATTTGCCTACTAGAGACTCATTTCAGACCTAATGATACATGCAGACTGAAAGTGAAGAGATGGAGAAACATTTTATCATGCACATGGATCTCAAAAGAAAGCCAGGGTAGCAATACTAATATTAGACAAAATAGACTTTAAAACATAGACTGTAATAAGAGACAAAGAAGGACATTATATAATAATAAAGGAGGCAATGCAAAAAGAAGACATAACTATTGTAAACATTTATGTATTCAGTATGAGAGCACCCAAATATATAAAACAATTAATAACAAATATAAAAATTAATTCAGTGTAATAATATCATTCAAACAGAAAGTCAACAAGGAAGCAGTGGCTTTGAATGCCACACTGGACCACATAGATTTAACAGATATATTCAGAATATTCCACCCTAAAAGAGCAGGATACACATTATTTTCAAGTGCACATGGTACACTCTCCAGAAGAGATCACATATTAGGCCACAAAACAAGTATCAACAAACTCAAAATGATCAAAGTCATTCCATGCATCTTTTCTCACCATAATGCTATATTAGAAATCAACGACAAGAAAAAAATCCAGAAAAAACACACATACATGGAGGCTAAATAACATGCTACTAAACAAAGGACAGGTCAACTGAGAAATCAAAGAAATGAAAGGCATCCAGATTGGTAAGGAAGAAGTAAAACTCTCACTATATGCCAATGACATGATACTCTATATAGAAAATCCACAAGACTCCACCAAAAAATTGCTAGAACTGATACATGAATTCAGTAAAACTGCAGGGTACAAAATCAACATACAGAAATCTGTTGCATTCCTATACACCAATAATGAAGCAGCAGAAAGTGAAATTAAGAAAACAATCCCGGGGTGCCTGGGTGGCTCAGTTGGTTAAGCATCTGACTTGGGCTCAGGTCATGATCTCACGGTTAGTGAATTCAATCCCTGCATTGGGCTCTGTCCTGACAGCTCAGAGCCTGGAGTCTGCTTCAGATTCTGTGTCTCCCTCTCCTCCTGCCCCTCCCCTGCTCACACTCTGTCTCTGTCTCTCTTTCAAAAATAAATAAACATTAAAAAAATTTAAAAAATGAAAACAATGCCATTTACAATTGCACCAAAAACAATAAAATATCTAGGAATAAACTTAACTGTAGCAGTGACAGACCTGTTCTCTGAAACACTTATGAAAGAAATTTAAGAGGACACAGAGAAATGGAAAGACATTCCATGCTCGTGGATTTGAAGAACAAATGTTATATACTACTGAAGCAACTACAGATTTGATGCAATCCCTATCAAAATACCAATAGCATTTTTCACAGAACTAGAATAATTTTAAATTTGTATGGAACCTCAAAAGACCCTGAACAGCCATACAGTTCTTGAAATAGAAAAACAAAACAAAAGGTATCATAATTCCAGACCTCAAGTTAAACTACAAATCTGTAATCACCAAAACAGTATAGTGTTTACATAAAGATAGACACATAGATCAATAGAACAGAGTAGAAAGCCCAGAAATAAACCCACATTTATTCAGTCAATCAGTCTTTGACAAAGGAGGAAGTAATATCCAATAGGAAAAAGACCACCTCTTCAAAAAACAGTGTTGGAAAAACAGGACAGCAACATGTGAAGGAATGAAACTGGACCAATTTCTTACACCATACTCTAAAGGAAACTCAAAATCAATTAGAGACTTAAATGTGAGACCTGAAACCAATACCTTCTCTCCTAGAAGAGAGCACAGACAGCAATTTCTCTGACATTGGCTATAGCAACGTTTTTTTAGATAGGTCCCCTGAGGAAAAGGAAATAAAAGTGAATAAATAAACTATTGGGACTACATTAAAATAAAAGGCTTCTGCACAGCAAAGCAATCAACAAAACTAAAAGGCAACTACTGAATGGAAGAAGACATTCACAAATGACATATCTATATATATTTTGGATACTAATACATAAAGTATCCAAAATATATGAAGAAATGATACAACTTAACACCAAAAATAAAATAATCCAATAAAAAAATGGACAGAAGACCTGAAAAGACATTTCGCCAAAGAGGACATCCAGATGGCCAACAGACACATGAAAAGATGCTCAGCATCACTCACCATCAGGGAAATTCAAGTCAAAATTAGGATGAAATATCACTTCACACCTGTCAGAATGGCTAAAATCAAAAACACACAAAACAACAGGTGTTGATGAGGATGTGGGAAAAAAGGGGCACTCATGCACTGCTGGTGGGAATGCAAACTGGTGAGGTCACTCTGGAAAACACATGGAGGTTCCTTAAAATATCATAAATAGAACTACCCCATGATCTAGTAATTTCACTACTGGGTATTTACCCCAAAATACAAAAACACTAATTCAAAGGGGTACATGCATCCCTATGTTTATTGCAGCATTATTTACATTAGCCAAATTACAGAAGCAGCCTAAGTGTCTATCGATAGATAAATTGATAAAGATGTGCTTATATCGAATGGAATATTATTCACTCATAAGACAAAATTAAGTCTTGACATTTGCAAGGACATGGATGGAGCTATACGGCATAGTAACATTAAGCTAATTATATCAGTAAGAGAAAGACAAATACCATATGAGTTTACTCATATGTGGATTTAAGAAACAAAACAAATGAGCAAAGGAAAAAGAAGAGAGAGAGACAAATGAAGAAAGAGGCTTAGCTACAGGGAATAAAATGATAGTTACCAGAGAGGAGGTGGGTGAGGGGGATGGGTGGAATAGGTGATGGGAATTAAAAGTACACTTATCATGAAGAACACTGAGTACTGTATACTGTTGGATCACTGTCTTGTATGTGTGAAACTAACATAGCACTCCATGTCAACTATACAGGAGTTACAAAAAAGAAAACGTTAAAAAAAAAAGCGTTCCTAGCAAAACTGGAAATCCTGTGTTACAGATACATTTCCCCCAATTTCATTAAAGCTGTTCTATCTTTGTTATAAACCTCAAAACTTTTCAAATAAAGTCAAATACAGAAAGCACATAAAACTATAGATGTTTAAAATTTATTGTTTAACATTTACATAATGTGTACTATGTGCCAGGCCGTGTTCTAAGTGCTTTTAAATACTAACTCATTTAATACTCCTAACAACCCCATAAGGTAGATACCATTTTTATCATACCCATTTAGAGATGAACAGACACAAAGATGAAGATGAGGCACAAAGAGTTTAATTAAAGTTAATTCCAAATAAGAAACCAAATGCAGGGGTGCCTGGGTGGCTTAGATATGTAAGTGTCCAACTTCAGCTCATGGTCTCACGGTCCATGAGTCGGAGCCTCACGTCAGGCTCTGTGCTGACAGCTCAGAGCCTGGAGCCTACTTCAGATTCTGTGTCTTCCTCTCTCTCTGCCCCTCCCCCAGGGCTCATGCTCTGTCCCTCTCTCAAAAATCATTTAAAAAATTTTTTTTCAAAAACCTAATGCAATAGAAGAGTTATGTAAAAGGAATGAGAACACTGTGCTCACTCCAACCTCCCACTCCAACGTGAGCTGGGGGCCTTAAGTAGCTGCCTAACACTTGAAACTTTTTTGAAGTGAAATGTTTCTAAGGGATGAATATCTTCTAGATAAAGTCAAATTTCTTCACGTGTTTATTTTCATTCCTAAGGAAGAGAATTCCCTAATAAGTACAAAATTTCAAACCAATTATTCTTTAAATTTAAAAGTTGTCTTGGTCTGATTTAGCACCTACTTCCATGGTTTCAATTCTGTTCTGCTTTTACTTACCACCAGTAAATGCTTTGGCCTCTTACTACTTTATAAAGCAGAAGAGGGTCTTTTGTGACTTTAGAGGAGGAAATAAATCACGCATGTGTGCACGTATGTATGTATGTATTGTGGTAATAACCACCCTTTTAGTGTTTGATTTCATTAATTTGACTATTTTAGATACTTCATATATAAGTGTAATCATGCAGAATTTGTCCTTATGTTCCTGTTTTATTTTACTTAGCATAATGTTCTCAAGGTCCAACCATGTGGAATGGCAGTTATTATGGGCTGGAGAGAGGGGAAATGGGGAGTTATTAGTCAGCAGTCCTAAACTTCAGTTAATGAAATGAATAAACTCTAGAGATCTACTATACAACCTTGACTAGAGTGAACAATAATGTATTGTACACTTAAAATCTGTGGTGAGTACATGTCACATTAAGTGTTCTTAACACAATAAAATTGTTTAAAAGAGGTAGAGAGAATTCATTAGAAGGACTGTATAACCTCAACCAAGGCTGAACCATCCACACTACCTGTTGGAACTATTGGCACTTGTAACTTACTTAGAACATACAAACACACATACATTTTTTAAACTTGGGCATAGAGGGCTATACATGACTGACTGTCATATTGTTATGCAAGAATCCTCTCTTGCTTTAACCTATTTATCTCTTTTATTTCATCCTTTCATTATTTCCTCTCATCGTTCAGCCACCAAAGACATGATTTCTCATGCATTTAACATGTATAAATACATGGGTTCTTTTTAAAAATTTTTTTTTCAATATTTATTTATTTATTTATTTATTGAGAGAGAGAGAGAGAGAGAGAGAGAGAGAGAGAGAGAGAGAACGAGCATGAGTGGGGCAGGGGCAGAGAGAGAGGGAGACACAGAATCTGAAGCAGGCTCCAGGCTCTGAGCTGTCAGCACAGAACCCAAAGCTGGGCTCAAACTTGTGAACCGCAAGATTATGACCTGAGTTGAAGTTGGACGCTTAACCAACTGAGCCACTCAGGCCTGCTAAATACATGGGTTCTTATAAAACCTAAGTTGTTTTGAGTGTATGTATTTCTAATGTGCACAGATGGTACTGTATTATTATTAACTCTTATTTTTTACCTTTAGCATTAAGATTTAAAATTAGCTCATATTGTTTTATACATAGTCTATTACTTCTAAAGGTAAAAATGGATTCCATGATGTGGATACTTTATATTTGACTTACCCATCCATAGAAAAAGACATTTGAATCATTTCAGTTTTCCTGTCATCACAAACAACACAGTGATGGACATCCTCACAAATTTCTGGAATAAGGATGACCCAGGAACCTGCTAATATTTATTCTTGTTTCAAAATGAGTTAAATTACTTGAGCAAAATTACTGAGTCATAGGGGAGATGTGCACTTCATTTGACCAGGTCCGATGGTTCTCTATGATGGCTAGAGAATGGCCAGGATGACTATCTTCACACTTTCACAGGCATTGCATGGAACTTCTATGTACATATAGACACTCCATCTCTTATCTTAGCAGTATTCCGCACCCTAGAGTCTTAGTTCTGGGCTATTATAGCTATATTCTTAATCACTCTGTCTCTGTCCTGTTGGATTGCATTACAGGAGAGGAACACTGAGCTTAAGATATTCACTATTTTTTATAGTAAGAGGAAGGAGCCCTGCTCTTTGTCTAGGAGGGATATCACTACATCTGTCATGGTTACTTGTAACAAGCATAACCTTGAGAAATGATCACAGTAAAGAGTGGTTAGAGTCTTGCATTTTGATTTCCCCAGCCAAGAACATGCGGGAACACTTAGGGTCCCTGGCAGTTGTGTCTTCCAACAAGTACATTTTTCCACATCTGTAAATTTAGTAAATTATAGCAAGTATGAACTTGGTCCACAAACTCAGGTATGCCAGAAATGGAACATTTATGTTCCTCTTTGCATCAACTTGATTCTATTCTAACCTCCGTGACATTGTGAAAGCAGGAAATACAACCATGGCCATGCTTGGAAGAAAAAAAACAAATATTCAATAAATTACCTTTTCCAAAGTGTTGTTATTGTTGTTATCATCATCATTATCATTATCTTCCTATTTCAAATGGTTATTTTAGTAGTTTTGATATGGATAAAAGTCCAACATAAAATTTTACGCCAGTCCTCCCCGCTTCCTAATCTCATGATACTGCTCTCTTTAATCTAGCTCATACTCACTCACATACTGCTTAGAAATGCTTAAGATTCATCAATATTTAAAAGTCAGTGGGAAATAAAGTTTACTGGTTTTTTTGGTGCTAATTCTGTTAGCCAGAATTTTTTCACAAAGCTAAAGGATAACTCTTGCAAAACTCCTCACTGGTATTCTCCGTACAGATGGCGAACAATGAAGCTCCAAAAACCGTGGCTCCTGCGTAATCTTTGTAAAAGATAGTTATTGTTGTCAAACATAAAGCCAAAGGAAAGAAATGAATGCTAGGAAAGCAATATGAACGAAACAGGTGCCTAAAAAAATAGGGACATGTTTGCAATACACACAAAGCATTTCAAGGCATTATGCAAGATACATTGTTGAGCTTTTCTCAGGCTTCATCACTCAGCATCCACTCCTTCACCTCACTTGTTACTGTAGGAATGACCAGACAGTAAGAACTTTGCTTATAAATGAGGTAACTAAATTGAAAACTGTCTTATTCAAGAATATTATCTTTCAAGCAAATTCTGTTGTTCTTGGTCCCTTATACCAGTCACACCATATGTGCTATAATACATCAGAATTAGTCCTCCATTCTGAGGGGGCTACAAAAAGAGAACTCTAGAATTTGGTAGTCATCTATCAATAAAATGTCACAAATTGGAACCACTGTTAAATTTCATCTACTTATTCTTTCTGGTTAAACAGCCATGCATGCCACTCCTGGCATTCAGATCTCTCAAGAAAGTCTAAGAACAAGTTTTAATGTCTTCTAATGATCTTCAAATGAGGCAGGTAACACTGCAAAGCTGTGAAATTATCCAATTTCCTCTTGTAAGAGCAAAATCTTAATTCTCCAAATTTTGAAACATAAATGTCATTGTTTTCCAATCTTTCTACTCTTGAATAAGTTGTAAATATTTATGTAACTACTGTAAGGAAAAACAGCTATTCTTCCTCCCCCTAACTGAACATGCACTAAGAGAAATCATTGAACTATTACAAAGATTTTCAATTTGGAACTTACAAGGTCAATTGTCAAGCAAAGTTGTTAAAATGTAGTCTGAGTTTGTCCCCCCATATTTTGTTTTTTAATGTCTTTTCAGTTCTACTCATTGTGATACAGGGAAACCCTAATGAGAATGCAAATCTCATTTTACCTCTTAGTTGTTATGTAAACTAAGGTTTTGGTTTTCCCTTCTGTAATTACTTTTTTTGGCTCAAATCCTTACCTGACACCTGGGAAACACTCTGCCCTATAAAATCTGTCATAATACACCAGGACACAATTAGCTTGTAAACAGAAACCTTTAATGATATTGATTTTACCATATATCCTCATGATCATATCCTTTGGAAGACTGCAGAGATTTTCAAAATCTGAATCCTGCCCTCCCTTGGCAAGGAAAAGCTCAAATAAAGAATCTAAACTCACACTTAAATGACCTAAAAAAAAAAAAAAAGAAACAAACAAAGCTCAAAGTTAATAGAAAGAAGGAAATAACACAAATCAAAGTAGAAATAAATGGAAAAGAAACAAGCAAACAAAAACGCACAAAAGATTAATACAACTCAGGGCTGGTTCTTTGAAAATGTAAGCACAACTGACAAAACTTGAACAAGATTCATCAAGAAAAAAAGGAAAGAGGGCTATATCAGAAATTAAAAAGAAGTTACAACTGATACTACAAAAATAAAAAGGATCATAAAACGCTACTATGTACAATTGCATGCCAACAAATTGGACAACCTAGAAGAAATAAACAAATTCCTAGAAACATACAATCTTCCAACACTGAATTAGGAGGAAATAAAAGATGTGAACAGGGCTACAACTAGCAATGAAACTTAATCAGGAATCAAAAAACTCCTAGCAAACAAAAGTCCAGAAGCAGATGGTTTCACAAGTGAATTCTCTACCAAACATTAAAAGAGTGAATACATATCCTTTTCAAACTATTCCAAAAAAATGAAGGGAACACTTTGAAACTCATTCTATGAGGTAGCATTAGCCTCATACCTAAACCAAAGACATTACAAAAACAGAAAATCACAGGCCAATATCCATGGATGAACACAGATGTAGAGATTTCCAACAAAATATCAACAAACTGAATTCAACACTGTGTTAAAAGGATCATAATCATTATCAAGCAGGATTTATTCAGGGATGTAAGGATGGTTCATTATCTACAAATCAATCAACATGATACACTACATTAACAAAACAAAGGATAATAATCATAAGATCAACTCAATAGATGCAGAAAAATCATTTGACAAAATTCAACACCCATTTATGATAAAAATGTCAACAAAGTGGGTATGTACAAAGGAAACGTACCTCAAAATAATAAAGGTCATATATGACAAAGCTATAGCTAACATACTCAATGGTGAAAAGCTAAAAGCGTCTCCTCTAAGATCAGGAACAAGACAAGGATGCCAACTCTTGTCACTTTTATTTAACATAGCATTGGAAGCCCTAGCCATAGCAATCAGATAAGAAAAGAAAAACCCAAAAAACAAAACAGGACCCAAATTGGAAAAGAAGAAGTAAAACTTAACTATTTTCACGTGACATGATAATATTTATAGAAAGCCCTAAAGCCTTCACCCCAAAACTACTAGAAGTAATAAATGACTTCAGTAAAGTTTCAGGACACAAAATCAATATACAGAAATTTGTTGTTGCTTCTATATACTAATAATAACAGAAAAGAAATTAAAAAACAATTTACAGTTGCATCAAAAAGCATAAAATACCTAAGAATAAATTAACCAAGTAGGTGAAAGACCTGTACTCTGAAAAGTCTGAGACAATGAGGAAAGAAACTGAAGATGACACAAATAAATGGAAAGATATACTGTGCTCATGAATTGGAATAATAAATATGGTTAAAGTGTCCATACCACTCAAACCCATCTACATATTCAATTTAATCATTATAAAAATGCAAATGGCATTTTTCATAGAACAGATAATACAAAAATTTGTATGGAACCACAAAGACACCAAATAGCCAAAGCAACCTTGTGAAAAATAACAAAGCTGGAGGCATCACAATTGCAGATTTCAAGATATACAATAAAGCATTAATTATCAAAACAGAATGGTACTGGCACAAAAACAGACTCATAGATTAATGGAATGGAATGGAGAGCCCAGAAGTAAATCCATGCTTATATGGTCAACTATAATATGACAAAGGAGGCAAGAATACACAATGGGTGAAAAGACAGTCTCTATGATAACTAAACTAGGAAAACTGGACAGCTAAATGCAAAAGAGTAAAATGGACTGCTATCCTACACCATACACAAAAATAAGCTCAAAATGGATTCAACACTAAAGACCTGAAACCATAAACTCCTAGAAGAACACACAGACAGTAAGCTCTGCGACACTGGTCTTAGACATAGTTTTTTGGAGACAGCTCAGGCAATGATAAGAAAAGCAAAAAAGAAAGGGGAATACATCAAATTAGAAAATGTTTGCAAAGTGACGAGAACTATGAATGAGACAAAAAGTCAACCTGCTGAATGAAAGAAGATATTCATAAATGATATATCTGATAAGGGGTAAACACCCAAACTACATGAAGAACTGAAGAATATTTATATACAACTTAATATCACCCAAACAAAATCAAAACAATCTCATTAAAAAGTGGGCAGAGGAACTAAATAGTTCCTCTTTCACAAAGAAGACATACAGATGGCCAAGAAGCACATGAAAAGATGCTTGATATCACTAACCATCAAAAAATGCAAATCAAATCCACAGTGAACCATCAACTCACACATGTCAGAATGGATGTTATCCGAAAGACAAGAAACAACAAGTATTGGCAAGGAGGTAGAGAAAAGGAAATCTTCATGTACTGTTGGTGGGAATGTATACTGATGTAGCTACTAAGGAAATATTAGAGAAGTTCCTCAAAAAATAAAAAAATAGAACTATTTTATGATCCAGCAATTCCACTTCTAGGTATTTATCCAAAGAAAATGAAAACACTAATTCAAAAAAATATATATACTCCTACGTTCATCATGGCATTATTTAGAATAGCCAAGATATACAAGCAGCCAACATGTCCAATGATGGATAAAGCAAATTTTGTGTATACACACACACACACACACACACACACAGAGGAATATTATTCAGCAATAAAATCTTGTCATCTGTGATAACATGGATGGATCTATAGGTTATTAGTCTAAGTGAAATCAGATTGAGAAAGACAAATACCGTATGATTTTACTTACACGTGGAACTTAAAAAACAAATGAAAAAACAAAACAACACAGAAAGAGACTCACAGATAGAGAGATCTAGCTGATGACTGGCAGAGGGGAAAGGGATGGGAGAATATTTAAAACAGGTAAGTGGATTAAGACTTATGGTCTTCTAGTTATAAAATAAATAAGACATAGGGATGTAATATACAGCACAGGGAATACTATACAACTTTGTAAGGTGACACACTATAACTAGCTAGACTTATTGTGTTGACCACTTCATAATGTATATAAATACTGAGTCACTGTATTCTACACCTGAACCTGAAGAAAAAAAAAAGAGCAGAACACTAAATGGAAGTCTCTGATGGCATTTTTCCTAGTTAACAACCAAACTGGTTACCACATTTCAACAATGTTTGTATAAAAGGCTAATGGCCCAAAATACATGAAGACAATAAAAGATGTGTCTTATTTGCTTTATCAAAAATTTTCTAAGAGGGGAGGAGCCAAGATGGCAGAACAGCATGGAAGCTTTTTGTGTGTCTCGCATCCATGAAATACAGCCAGACCAACACTAAACCATCCTACACACCTAGAAAACTGATTGGAGGATTAACACAACAATCTGCACAAACTGAACCACAGAATTCAGCAGGTACACGTCGTGGAGAGCTGAACTTGGGGAGCGAGAAGCCACGAAAGGTAGGGAACCCCTTTTGTGGACAGAGAGAAGACGGAGACTGGGGGGGAGCACACGGGAAAAGCACTCCTCCCCAAAAGCAGCTGGAGAGAAAGTGGAAAACTGGAAACAGCCCCAGGGACTAAACCAAAAAGGGAGAAAGGAGAGGGTTTAAATCCCATTAAGACTGTAAACAAGGGGAATGCAAAGGCTGCAACTCCGCGGTGCTCTGGTGGGAAAGACAAATCCCCAGGAACAGACTGGGGTCTGGGAAGTTCTTGGGCCACACGGGGAAAAGTGGTTCCACTGCTGGAAGGACATTTGGTAGAGACTGTTGGAGCCACCTGGTCCCAACAGACCCCAGAAGGCGGCCACATTCGCTGGTGCTGGGGCAAGGTCGTTGAGGGTGAAGCCTGGTGACAGATATGTGTTGTGATTTTCCATAATCCCTGGAACGCTGCTGATACACTGTCTCGCAAACTTTTTCTGGGGTGGGCTGGCACCTGGCCACAGTCTCGGGGCACCGGCAACAGCAGGGTCCAGTGGGCGTTCCTGGGTGCAGCTGACATTCAGCCACTGCTGATTCAGCCATTGCTTGGTGAGACCCTCCTGCAGTGGGGCGGAGCGGGTCAAAGCCACAGTCCTTAGGAAGAAAGGGGCTGGGGAACAGCCACATCTGAGACAGAACTTGGGAGAGAGGTACTGCCTGGGGCCTGGTCACGGAGAGTGAAAAGCAGGGAGTGGACGAGAGCTGAAGACAGAGGACTGGTGCACGATTGCTGATCTGGGAGAACAGACTGGGTAGCTGGGTGGCACCATTCTCACTGCTCCCACACATGCACATGCGCACCTATAAGCACTGCAACAATCCACCCCAGAAGGATAGCAGTGCCATCTAGTGGAGAGCAGAGCTGTTACACCGAGCCCAACCCAACTGGGCCAACTTCACTCTTCAAGAACACAAGCCTCACCTCTGGCTTAATTTATGGACTATAAAGAGCTACAAAGACTGACCTCTAGGGGAAAACGAAGCAATTTCAGACCTACTTCAATCTGTTAGCAGGTTCATCTATTCAATTTTTTTTTGTTTTTTTCTTTTTCTTTTTTCTCTTTTACAATTCTTTTCTTTTTCTTGAATACAGAAAGAAAAAATTCATTTTAATTTTCAATTTTTATTAAAAATATCTGTCTTTAATTTTTATTACTATATTTTCTACTTTTGTGTAAATTTTTTCAAATTCTACTTTACTTCCATCATTTTATTTTAGTCTACTTCAGTGTACTCACCTTTTCAAATTTTCAAACAATTTCCTTTTTTTCTTTCTTTTTCATTTCCTTTCTTTTTCTTGAATGCAGAAAGAGAAAAACTTCATTTTTACTTTCAATTTACTTTAAAAATATTTTTATTTAATTTTTATTACTATATTTTTTGCTTTTGTGTAAATTTTTTCAAATTCTATCTTACTCCCATCATTTTATTTTAGTCTACTACAGTGTATTCACTTTTTCAAATTTTCAAACGATTTCTTTTTTCCATTTTTTATTTTTCATATCTTTTTTCTTAAATACAGAAAATGAAAAAATTCATATTTATTTTTAATTTTTATTAAAAATATTTTCCTTTAAATTTTTTTCTACTATATTCTTTACTTTTGTGTATATTTTTCCAAATTATACTTTACCCCATCATCTCATTTTAGTCTACTTCAGTGTATTCATTTTTTCAAATTCTCAAACGATTTCCTTCCCCCCACCTTTTTTTTTCCTTCTAATCTGTCAAAACACTTTCAACACCCAGACCAAAACACACCTAGGATCTAGTATCATCTATTCGATTTTTGTGTGTGTGTATTTTTAATTTTAAATTTTTTTAATTTTAGTTTTTTTAATTTCAATTTTTCTACCTCATTAATTCCTTTTCTCCCTTCAAAATGACAAAATGAAGGAATTCACCCCAAAAGAAAGAGCATGAAGAAACGACAGCCAGGGATTTAACCAACAAAGATACAAGCAAGATGTCTGAACCAGAATTTAGAATCATGATAATAATACTAGCTGGAGTCAAAAATAGATTAGAATCCCTTTCTGCAGAGATAAAAGAAGTAAAAAATAGCCAGAATGAAATTAAAAGTGCTATAACTGAGCTGCAATCACAGATGGATGCAGCAGTGGCAAGGATGGATGAGGCAGAACAGAGAATCAGTGATATAGAGGACAAACTTATAGAGAATAGCGAAGCAGAAAAAAAGAGGGAGATTAAGGCAAAAGAGCACGATTTAAGAATTAGAGAAATCAGTGACCCATTAAAAGGAACAACATCAGGATTACAGGGGTCCCAGAGGAGGAAGAGAGAGAAATAGGGGTAGAAGGGATATGTGAGCAAATCATAGCAGAAAACTTTCCTAACCTGGGGAAACACACAGACATCAAAATCCACAAAGCACAGAGAACTCCCATTAGATTCAGCAAAAACTGACCATCAACAAGGCATATCATAGTCAAATTCACAAAATATGCAGGCAAAGAGAGAATCATGAAAGCAGCAAGGGAAAAAAGTCCCTAACCCACAAGGGAAGACAGACCTATCCACAGAAACTTGGCAGGCCAGAAAGGAGTGGCCGGATATATTCAGTGTGCTGAATCAGAAAAAATATGCAGCCAAGAATTCTTTATCCAGCAAGGCTGTCATTCAAAATAGAAGGAGAGATAAAAAGTTTCCCAGACAAAAATTAAAGGACTTTGTGACCACTAAACCATCTCTCCAAGAAATTTTAAGGGGGACTCTCTGAGGGGAGAAAAGATGATTTTACACACACACACACACACACACACACACACACCAAAAGCAACAAAGAGTAGAAAGGACCAGAGAACACCACCAGAAACTCCAACTCTACAGGCATCATAATGGCAATAAATTCATATCTTTCAGTACTCACTCTAAACATCAATGGACTCAATGATCCAATCAAAAGACATAGGGTAACAGCATGGATAAGAAAACAAGATCCATCTCTATGCTGTTTACAAGAGACCCACTTTAGACCTAAAGACATCTTCAGATTGAAAACAAGGGGATGAAGAACCATCTATCATGCTAATGGTCAACAAAAGAAAGCTGGAGTAGCCATACTTATATCAGACAATCTAGACTTTAAAATAAAGAATGTATCAAGAGAGGCTGAAGGGCATTATATCATAATCAAGGGGTCTACAGACAAAGAAGACCTAACAATTGTAAACATTTATGTGCCAAATGTGGTCGCACCCAAATATATAAATCAATTAATCACAAACATAAAGAAACTAATTGATAGTAATACCATAATAGTAGGACACTTCAACACCCCCCTCACAGTAATAGATCATCTAATCAAAAAATCAACAAGGAAACAATGGCTTTGAATGACACACTGGACCAGATGGACTTAACAGATATATTCAGAACATTTCATCCTAAAGCAGCAGAATATAC
Source organism: Panthera uncia (assembly GCF_023721935.1). Classification (NCBI taxonomy): domain Eukaryota; kingdom Metazoa; phylum Chordata; class Mammalia; order Carnivora; family Felidae; genus Panthera; species Panthera uncia. The sequence goes on along the minus strand of NW_026057577.1, from coordinate 24,278,315 downwards.
ATTCTTCTCCAGTGCACATGGAACATTCTCCAGAATAGACCATATACTGGGACACAAATCAGCCCTAAGTAAATACAAAAAGATCAAGATCATACCATGTGTATTTTCAGACCACAATGCTATGAAACTCGAAATAAACCACAAGAAAAAATTTGGAAAGGTAAAAAATACTTGGAGACTGAAGAACATCCTACTAAGAAATGAATGGGCTAACCAAGCAGTTAAAGAGGAAATTAAAAAGTATATGGAAGTCAATGAAAATGATAACACCACAACCCAAAACCTCTGGGACGCAGCAAAGGCGGTCATAAGAGGAAAGTATATAGCAATCCAGGCCTTCCTAAAGAAGGAAGAAAGATCTCAGATACACAACCTAACCTTACACCTTAAGGAGCTGGAAAAGAACAGCAAATAAAACCCAAAACCAGCAGAAGACAGGAAATACTAAAGATTAGAGCAGAAATTAATCCTATTGAAACCAAAAAAACAGTAGAACAGATCAATGAAACCAGAAGCTGGTTCTTTGAAAGAATTAACAAAATTGATAAACCACTAGCCAGTTTGATCAAGAAGAAAAAGGAAAGGATCCAAATAAATAAAATCTAGAATGAAAGAGGAGAGATCACAACCAATACAACAAAATAAAAACAATAATAAGAGAATATTATGAGCAAGTATATGCCAATAAAATGGGTAATATGGAAGAAATGGACAAATTCCTAGAAACATATACACTACCATAACTGAAACAGGAAGAAATAGAAAATTTGAACAGACCCATAACCAGTAAGGATATCAAATTAGTAATCAAAAATCTGCCAAAAAACAAGAATCTAGGGCCAGATGGCTTTCCAGAGGAATTCTACCAAACATTTAAGGAAGAGTTAACACCTATTCTCTTGAAACTGTTTCAAAAAATAGAAATAGAAGGAAAACTTCCAAACTCTTTCTATGAGGTCAGTATTACCTTGATTCCAAAACCAGACAGAGACCCCACTAAAAAGAACTATAGACCAATTTTCCTGATGAACATGATGTAAAAATCCTCAACAAGATATTAGCCAACCAGCTCCAACAATACATTAAAAAAATTATACACCACGACCAAGTGGGGTTTATACCTGGGAAGCAGGGCTGGTTCAATATCCGCAAAACAATTAATATGATTCATCACACCAATAAAAGAAAGGACAAGAACCATATGATCCTCTCAATAGATGCAGAGAAAGCATTTGACAAAATACAGCATCCTTTCTTGATAAAAACCTTCAAGAAAGTAGGGATGGAAGGATCATACCTCGAGATGATAAAAGTCATATACGAGCGACCCAACGCTAATATCATCCTCAACGGGGAAAAACTGAGAGCTTTCCCCCTAAGGTCAGGAACGAGACAGGGATGTTCACTCTCGCCACTGTTATTCAACACAGTACTGGAAGTCTTAGCCTCTGTAATCAGACAACACAAAGAAATAAAAGGCATCTAAATCGTCCAGGAGGAGGTCAAATTTTCACTCTTCACAGATGACAGGGTACTCTATATGGAAAACCCAAAAGGTTCCACGAAAAAACTGCTAGAACTGATTCATGAATTCAGCAAAGTTGCAGGATATAAAATCAATGCACAGAAATCGGTTGCATTCCTATACACCAACAATGAAGCAACAGAAAGAGAAATAAAGGAATTGATCCCATTTACAGTTGCACCAAAAACCATAAAATACCTAGGAATAAATCTAATCAAAGAGGGGAAAAATCTATACACCGAAAATTATAGAAAGCTTATGAAAGAAATTGAAGAAGACACAAAGAAATGGAAAAATATTCCATGCCCCTGGATAGGAAGAACAAATATTGTTAAAATGTCATTACTACCCAAATAAATCTACATATTCAACGCAATCCCTATCAAAGTAACACCAGCATTCTTCACAGAGCTAGAACAAATAATCCTAAAATTTGTATGGAACCAGAAAAGACCATGAATAGCCAAAGCAATCTTGAAAAAGAAAACCAAAGCAGGAGGCATCACAATCCCAGACTTCAAGCTATACTACAAAGCTTTCAAGATAGTATGGTACTGGCACAAGAACAGACACTCAGATCAATGGAATAGAATCAAGAACCCAGAAATGGACCCATAAAGGTATGGCCCAGTAATCTTTGACAAAGCAGGAAAGAATATCCAATGGAATCAAGACAGTCTCTTCAGCAAGTGGTGCTGGGAAAACTGTACAGCGACATGCAGAAGGAACCTGGACCACTTTCTTACACCATACACAAAAATAAACTCAAAACAGATGAAAGACCTCAATGTAAGACAGGAAGCCATCAAAATACTCGAGGAGAAAGCAGGCAAAAACCTCTTTGATCTTGCCCACAGCAACTTCTTACTCAACAGGTCTCTGAAGGCAAGGGAAACAAAAGCAAAAATGAACTACTGGGATGTCATCAAAATAAAAAGCTTCTGCACAGAGAAGGAAACAATCAGCAAAACTAAAAGGCAACCGACAGAATGGGAGAAGATATTTGCAAATGACATATCAGATAAAGGGTTAGTATCCAAAATCTACAAAGAACTTCTCAAACTCAACACCCAAAAAACAAAGAATCCAGTGAAGAAATGGGCAAAAGACATGAATAGACACTTGTCCAAAGAAGACATCCAGATCGCCAACCAACACATGAAAAAATGTTCAACATCATTCATCACCAGGGAAATACAAATCAAAACCACAATGAGATACCCCCTTACTCCTGTCAGAATGGCTAACATTAACAACTCAGGCAACAACAGATGTTGGCGAGGATGCAGAGAAAGAGGATCTCTTTTGCATTGTTGGTGGCAATATAAGCTGGTACAGCCACTCTGTAAAACAGTATGGAGGTTCGTCAAAAAATTAAAAATAGAACTACCCTATGACCCAGCAATTGCACTACTAGGCATTTATCCACAGGATACAGGTGTGCTGTTTTGAAGGGACACATGCACCCCCATGTTTATAGCAACACTATCAACAATAGCCAAAATATGGAAAGAGCCCAAATGTCCCTCAATGGATGAATGAATGGATAAAGAAAATGTGGTATATATAGAGTGGAGTATTACTCGGCAATCAAAAAGAATGAAATCTTGCCATTTGCAACTACATGGATGGAACTGGAGGGTATTATGCTAAGTGAAATTAGTCAGAGAAAGACAAAAATCATTTAAGGACTTCAAGAGACAAAACAGATGTACATAAGGGAAGAGAAACAAAAATAATATAAAAACAGGGAGGGGTACAAAACAGAAGAGACTCATAAATATGGAGAACAAACTGAGGGTTGCTGGAGGGGTTGTGGGAGGGGTATGGGCTAAATGGATAAGGGGTATTAAGGAATCTACTCCTGAAATCATTGTTGCACTATATGGTAACTAATTTGGATGTAAATTTAAAAAAATAAAAAATAAAATAAAACAAATTTTCCTATACTTAAATCTTTCTGAATCAATAAGGTTAACTCTTACATGGACCTCAAAAAACAAAAAACAAAAAACAAAAAAAAGAAAAGGAATGAGAAATGCATGGTGGAAAGTTTTATACATTGTTTATATATGAAGGTTATATATGTAATATGTATGTACATATATACACTTTATTTGTTTGAACAGTCTCTTATATTAAACATGTGCTTGATTTATACATACCTGGGGACTCTTTATATATTAAGGATACTTATTCTCTTATCTTTAATATGTATCAGATATTTTCTTTTTTTATGTAATCTTTTTTAAAATTTAAATTCAGTGAGTTAAAATATGGTGTAAAAAGAGTTTCAGGGGCCAGTATAGTGATTCAACACTTCCATACAACACCCGGTGCTCATCACAAGTGCTCTCTTTAATCCAATCACCTATTTCACCCTTGCCACCACCCACCTCTCTTCTGGTAACCATCAGTTCATTCTCTATAGTTAAAGAGTCTATTCCTTGGTTTGACTCTTTTTCTTTCTCCCCCCCCCCCCCCCCCGCCTTTTGCTCATTTGTTTTGTTTCTTAAATTCCATATATGAGAGAAATCATATGGTATATGTCTTTTTCTGAATGACTTCCTTCACTTAGCATAATATTCTTTTTAGTTCCATCCACGCTGTTGCAAATGGCAAGGTTTCATACTGTATGGCTGAAAAATTTCCATTTTATAAATACCACGTCTTCTTTATCCATTTATTGCTTTATTGACATTTGAGCTGTTTCCATAGTTTCGTAACTGTAGATAATGCTGCTGTAATTATCAGAGTGGATGTATCCCTTTGAATTAGTATCTTTTATTCTTTGGTAAAATATTAGTGCAATTACTGAATGATAGGGTAGTTCTATTTTTAACTTTTTGAGGAAACTCCATACTGTTTTAGAACTGGCTGCACCTGTTTGCATTCACACCAACCATGCATGAGCATTCCTCTTTTTTCACATCCTCATCAATACCTGTTGTTTCTTGTGTTGTTGATTTTAGCCATTCTGACAGGTGTGAGGTAGTATCTCATTGTAGTTTCTATTTGTGTTTCCCTGATAATGAATGATGTTGAGCATCTTCTGATGTGTCTCTTAGCCATCCGTATGTCCTCTGTGGAGAAATGTCTATTGGTGTCTTCTACCCCTTTTTAAACTGGATTATTAATTTTTCAGGTATAGAGTTTTATAAGTTTTTTTTAATAGATTTTGGATACTAACCCTTTATCAGATACTTTATTTGCAAATATCTTCTCCCATTCTGAAGGTTGTCTTCTAGTTTTGATTTTTTCCTTTACTGCGCAGAAGTTTTTCCTTTGTTATTTTTGCTTTTGTTTCCCTTGCCTCAGGAGACATATCTAGTAAGAAGTTGCTATGGCCCATGTCATAAAGCTTGTGTCATAAAGCCTGTTTTTGGCTTTAGGATTTTAATGGCCTCATGTCTCAAATTAGGTGTATATATAAGAAAGTGGTCCAGTTTCATTCTTTTGCATGTTGCCATCACCAACAACATTTGTTGAAGAGACTGTCTTCTTTCCAGTGGATATTTTTTCCTGCCTTGTCAAAGACTGATTGACCATAAAGCCGTGGGTTCATTTTATCAAATTTTCTATTTGTTCCATTGATTTATGTGTCTATGTTGTGCCAGTACTGTATTGTTTTGATTACTAAAGTTTTGCAATATAACTTGAAGTCTGGAATTGTAATGCTTCCAGCTTTGCCTTTCTTTTTCAAGACTACTTTGGCTGTTTGGGGTCTTTTGTGGTTCCATACAAATTTTAGGATTGTTTGCTCTAGCTTGTGAAAAATGCTAGTGGTATTTTGATAGAGATTGAATTAAATCTGCAGATTGCTTTGGGTAATATAGACACTTTAACAATATTTATTCTTCCAATCCATGAGCATGGAATGTCTTTCCATTTCTTTATGCCCTCTTCAATTTCTTTCATAAGTGTTTCAGAGTACAGATCTGTCACCTATTTGGTTAAGTTTATTCCTAGATATTTTATTATTTTTGGAGCAATTGTAAATGGGATTGTTTTCTTAATTTCAATTTCTACCGCTTCATTATTAGTGTATAGGAATGCAACAGATTTCTGTATGTTGGTTTTGTATCCTGCAACTTCAATGAATTTGTCTATCAGTTCTGGCAATTTTTCGATAGAATTTCATTTTGGATTTTCTGTTTACAGAACCATGTCATTTTCAGACAGTGAACACATGACTTCTTCCTTGCTGATTTGGATGCCTTTTACTTCTTTTCGTTGTTTGACTGCTATGGCAATCATTGTTTAGTCGCATGTTGTTTAACCTCCATGTATTTGTGGTCTTTCCAAATTTTCTTATGGCTGATGTCTAGTTTCATAGTGTTTTAGTCAGAAAAGGTGCATCATATGATTTGAATCTTTTTGTATTTGTTGAGGACTGTTTTGCAACCTAATATGTGACCCATTTTGGATAATGTCTCATGTGCACTTGAAAAGAATGTGTTTCTTGTTCTTTTAGGAAGCAATGTTCTGATTATATCTGTCCATCCAGTATAGCGTGTCATTCGAAGCCATTGTTTCCTTGTTGATTTTCTGCTTAGATGATCTGTTCTTTGCTGTAAGTGGGGTGTTAAACTTGCCTACTATTTTTGTGTTACTATCAATTAGTTCCTTTCTATTTTTTATTGTTTTACATATTTGGGTGCTTTCATATTGGGTACATAAGTATTTATAATTGTTATATAATGCCTTCTTTGTCTCTTTTTACAGTCTTTGTTTAAAGTCTAGATTGTCCAATATAAATATTGCTACTCTGGCTTTCTTTTGAAAACCATTTGCATGATAAATGCTTCTCCATCCCCTCATGTACAATCTCCAGGTGTCTTTAGATCTGAAATGAGTCCCTCGTAGGTAGCATATAGATAGGTCTTGTTTGTTTCTCCATTATGACACCTTATGTCTTCTGATTGGAGCATTTAGTCCACTCACATTTATTTATTATTTAAAAAAATTTTTTTTAATGTTCTTATCCATTTTGGAGATACAGTGCAAGTGGAGGAGGGCCAGAGAGAGAGGGAGACACAGAATCTAAAGCAGGCTCCAGGCTCTGCGCTGTCAGCACAGAGCCCAATGGGGGCTCGAACTCACGCACCATGAGATCATGACCCGAGCCAAAGTCAGAGGCTTAACCAACTGAGCCACCCCCAGGCACCCCTCGTCCACTCACATTTAGAGTAATTATTGTTTGATATGTATTTAGTGCCATTTTATTACTTATTTCATATTGTTTCTGGAGGTTTTCTCTGATCCTTTCTTGTCTTTGTCACTTTTGGTCTCTCCTTTCCACTCAAAGGGCTCCCTTTAATATTGCTTGCAAGGCTGGTTTAGTAGTCACGAGCTCCTTTAGTCTTATGTATCTGGGAAATTTTACCTATCCTTCTGTTCTGACAGCCTTACTGGATAGAGTATTTTTGGCTGCAGGTTTTCCTCACTCAGCACTTTGAGTATATCATGCAACTCCCTTGTGGCTTGCAAAGTTTCTGTTGAGATATCTGCAGATAGCCTTATGAGTCTTCCCTTGTAGGTTAAAGACTTTTGTGGTCTGGCTTCTTTTAAGATTTTTTCTTTATCAATGTATTTTGCAAATTTAATTACAATAGGTCTTGGTGTTCGCCTGCTTTTGTTGATTTTGATGGGAGTTCTCTGTGCCTCTAGATGTCCGTTTCCATCCCCAGGTTAGGAAAGTTTTCAATTATTATTTCCTCAAATAAATTTTCTGCACCTTTTTCTTTCTCTTCCTCTTCTAGGATTCCTATGATACGAATATTATTATGTTTGATGGAGTCACTGAGTTCTCTAAGTCTATTCTCGTGTTCTACAATTCATTCTCTCTTTGGTTTAGCTTCATTATTTTCCATTATTTTGTCTTCTCTGTCACCTATTCATTCCTCTGCTTCTTCCAGCCTGCTGTTCATTGCATCAAGCCTGTTTCCAATCTCATTATTGCATTCTTTATTTCTGACTGATTCTTTTTAAACCCCTTTATCTCTGTGATAAAAGTCTCCCCTAGTCTTCCATTCTTTTCTCAAGCCCAGTGAGTATCCTTATGATTACAGTTTTAATTTCACCATCAGGCATGTTACTTATATCTGTTTTGCTTAGATCTTTCGAAGTCACCTTATTTTGTTCTTTCATTTGGGATGAGTTCCTCCATGATGGCATCTTGTCGGTCTCTGCCTTCTTCTCTGTGTTAGAAAATCCTGTTATGTTTCCTGCTCCTGGGAGTAACGGCTTTATGAAGAACAGGTTATGTAGCGTCCAGGGACTGGCTCTCCAGGGAGTATCTCTGGTGTGTGCTGTGTTCTCTCTGCTGTTGGGTTTTGGCTGCTGCATCCTTCAGGCTGGTTGTCTACAGAGGCTCTTCCTTGCCTGCAGTGGGCAGTGTTTGGTGTTTGTTCAGAATGTGGCAAATTTTACCAGGTGTGCTCTGTTCTGCTTGTTAAATGATACCTGATGCTACTTTCACTAAAATTGAAGCCCTGCAGAACTCTCTATTTGGGAGATGTTGTGTGGGCAGGGGTTTTTGCTGGTTTTCTGGGTAAGGGGTCTGCTGTGCTGGGACTGAGGCAAGTTTGACTGAGAAGGGCAGTCCCACAGAGGGCAGGAGTGCAGGGTGTGGTGTAGGCAAGTGCGGCAGCCTATGTTGGTGCTACACTGCTTCCTGCAGGTGGCTCAGCTTTTTGTCCCTAGAGAGTTACCTTCAGGAGCATCGCCACTCAGGGAAGCACTGTGAGGAGAGCTCTAATCTCCCTGCTGTGTGTTGCAGGCTTTTTTCAGATTGCTGTTTCCACCCTGCCTCCAGGTTTTTTGCCTCCCTTTTCTCCAGGAGCAGCACTGTGCCCTCTGTGCTCTATCTCCACCAAGCCTGTTGATCTTTCAAACCCCAGCCTTTAAGCCCCGCAGGTAGCAAGAACTCACAAAAATCAGCCTTTCACATTTTCCCAGCTATGGCTTTGGAGAAATTTTCTCCATGTGCGTTCCCCTTTGTGTTCCTCTCTCTCTTGCCCTCCTCTGTGACTATGGCTCGTTCTCCTCCACAGCACCCACAATATGTGTCTCCTCTAAACCACATCTGTGCAATTTCTACCTTCTTCGATGTGGCTTCTTCTCTCCCTTTAGTTGTGAAGTTTGTTCTGTCAGTCTTCAGGTTGATTTCTGGCGTATGCAGGATGATTGGAAAGTTATCTTGTTATGTTCGTGGGATGAGATGAGCCTAGGGTCTGCCCACTCCATCGCCATCTTCCAATCATTGTGTATCACAGATATTTTCAATTGTAGAATCATTTATATTTTGGTGATGTGTATGTCTTTTGCAATACAACATATATAAATTATTATATGGCTCATTTTGATTCCTTTTTGATTCTGCACATGTATATTTATAAATTCCACAATATACATATACTTCTTATTATATTTATAATATAAAGGCTTCTTAAATTAATTTGTGTCTATGAAGTGAGGTATATACACATATCAAAAATATGACATATATGCACATATGATAGGCTTTCTCTTATTCTCTTGATCATATTTGTTAGAAGTTTGTCTATTATAGTTACTTTTCAAAGAATTAGGTTTTATATTTCCACTTCTCCCCTTTGTTTCTTTGTTTTATAATTCTTTAATTTCTCCATTTTCTTTTTTTGTCTTTATTTGAGTATTTTATTACCTTCGGTAAAATTACAAATCGAATGGGAAATATAATTACGTATACCCTATAACACACAAAAATAAATGTTTTTCTTATATACTAAAAATAACCAAATAGAAAATTGGAAAGTGTAAGAGAAATAAAGATACAACGACTGATGGAAGTGTGTATTAGTTTCCTAGATACCACAACCTAGTGGCTTAAACCATACCACTTAGTATCACGCAGTCGCAGAGGCTATAAGTCCAACATGGGTCTCAGTGGACAAAAATTAAGGTGTCAGCAGAGCTGCATTCCTTTCTGGAGAAAGGGGAAAATTTACTTCCTTGACTTTCCCACCTTTCAGATACTGCCCGCAGTCCTTGGTTCATGGACCTCGTCATCATCACAGGCAGAAATAACAATATCCTTCTCATATTTAATCACTTTGAACTGTTTTTGTCATCACACCCCTGATCTCTCTTCTACTTCTCTGTTCTGTTTTTAAAGTCCTCTATGATTATATTAGGTCCATCCAGATGATCCAGGATAACCTCCACATCTTAAGGTCAGCTGATCAGCAACCTTATTTTCATCTGTAGCCTTAAGTCCCCTTTGCCATGGAACCTAACATGTTCATCGATTCTGGAAGATAGGACATGGTTATCTTTGGGAATCCATTATTTTGCCTACCACAGAACAAAGCATATAAATTATCAAGGGACACATCTAACATATGTGCAATACTTTTAAGGAGTAGAATGCTTTTAAAGACCATAGAAGATGACTTGAATGAGTGAACAGCTACACCACATTCAGGTATGGGAAACTTAGCATTGTATACATGCTGAATTTTTCCAAATAATCTATTTTTTAAAATTGTTTTACACAGAATTCAGTAAGCTGTCACCAAATCCACTGGAGTATAAAAATTAAGAATGTTGAAGATAATTTTGAAGTAAAGAAAGGTGATAGGATTTGTCTTAGTATACATAAAGACCTATTTCGAACTATAATAATTAGTGTACGATAATGATCACACCAAAGGATCCAGAAAAGAAATGCTCTCTATGAAAAATTGGAATAAAACATGGGTAGTATGTCTCAATAAATCAATGGGAAAAGGATAGACTATCCTAAAATATCTATTTGCTAACGTTTTAGAAAATTTTAACAGATCCCCATCACAATACCATGCACAAAACTAAAATTCAAAGCCTAAAAAAACAAATGTTAAGAAAAATACTGTCTCTTCGTGAGCATGATTCTATTTATGTGAACTCTAAGAACAGGCAAAATTAATCCACGGTGACAGAAATTAAAGAATGTTTGAACACCCAGAGGAAGTGATGTGAAAGGAGCATGCAAGAATTTTCTGGAGTTACGAAAATGTTCTTTTGATCATTATTTAGGTGTTGATTTCACAGGTGTATGCGATTCTCAAAAATCATTGAACTATACACTCAATATCTGTGCATTTTATTATACATAAATGATAATAAAAATCATATGAAAGTATAAAAAGCAAATAGTATGTGTTTAAAATTCTCACAATATTTATATGAAAGATGCGTGTGTGTGTGTGTGTGTGTCTATAATTTCTCAAAGAATACACAGAATTCTTTTTTTATGTGAGTGGTTGCTGATAAAAAAGAAAGCATGGGACCCACTGTAAGAAGAGACTTGCTTTTCACTTCATCCTTTTTGTTCTAATGTTTTACTCTGTGTAAGACAATAGATGCTATCAACCTGAAGCTGTATTTCATAGCAACATATGGCAGGTCTGCTACTGAAAAATAAAAATTTTTTAAAGCTCCTTTCAGATTTATTATAACTTCAGGTAGCAGTAAGTTATTTAGAGACAGCCATCAGTGAATCCAAGAAATTTGTGAAACCATATTAAACAAATCTTATAAGCTATCTGCCAAAAAGCAGATAAAATGGGAAATACAAACTCAGCATTCAATGAAGTTATTGACTACACTTTACAATTATATTCTTTTTGAAAGATAGGAGAGAAAAGCTGTCACTCATGTAAAGAAAACAAACTCAATGAATATTATTCCTTTTTATGTATATTTTACTCAGCTACTTGAGCTTAAAAAAGAAATTATTTCCTAAAGCTTATAGTTAAAGGGCCTCTGAAAACAAACATATTTTATTAGTGCCAGTCAAATACCCTAGAAGTTATGAGAGTAAGTCAAACAGAACTATGATGCATCTCCAAATTTCAGATATTACTTATGCAAAATTATGTGCCTCAAACAAATAGGAAATACATGAGAGGGAAAATGTAAGATTCCATCAAGCTCAAAGTTTTTTTTATATTTGGGAGGAAGATACTTCTATTTCTTATAAGTCAAAAGAATGCAAAATCCAAATTGGTGACACAACTACCTGGGTGGGAGTTGAATACTATCTTAATCATATCCAAGAGTTGTATACCACATGATTTGAATTCAGTGCACCTAAGCGATGAGATAACCCCATGTGAGATTCAATGATTTTGCCACTATGGTAGACAGGGCTGTCAAGAAGAACACAGTGAAGTATGAAAACTAACAGAGGTAGTGTTACCCTCCAAAGCAAAGGGCAAGAAGCCTCACTGGCCATCATAAAAGACTTGGGTTCTCTAAGCTCAAGATTTCTCTCTGTAACACAACCCTACTGTGTATGTAGGTGACACCTGGCTCTCTTTATACCAAACTAAGCAATGGGGCTCATGGAAAGAATAGTAAAATCAGTGGATTCTGAATCCCAGTGAAAAGATACTCAAATTCTCTTAAGCAAAAGCTTAATAACTGCTACTGATATTATGCATTGACATCCACCCCAAACAACACACACACTTTGGCAACCTTGAATAATTACATCTAAGAGTAAAACAGTAAATTATATTCTTAAGACTTAATAAACACATACACACCAATATAAGGATCCTTCCGGATTTGTTAAAACAATTTTCTTCTGTTATTATCTTACCAGGAGTTACTCTAAGAAATCCTAAGCTTTGAAATACATATTGTCATCAATCAAAGAAATTTCAGTAGCATCATAAGGAAAAGATTTGGGAGGTAATCAGGGAAACTGCCAACTTTATCTGTGCATATATAAACAAATGTAATCTTAGGAAAAAATATTCAGTTACAGTTTTTCCTAACTGGTGTGTAGTCTTTTTGGCAGTTATACAGTAATTAAGGCCTTATGCCTTGTCAAGGGAATTTGTTAGCAAATGGGTGAAACTGGGAAAACGGCTGGATATATCTCAATACTACAGAGAAATCGACTTGATCTTCCTAACTTGGATGGATGATAGAGGGTATAAACGATTGTATAGGGAACCAGAGAGGAATGTCTAAATTATGACCTGCTGGGTTTCCCTCTATAATTGTCACAATTACTTAAAGCAAAGCAAAGTAGCACCCTATTATCACTTCTCACTCTTTGTAATCCTGTTCGCAGGTCTTATCTTTACTGATTTTCTTAAACTTCTTGAACGCCAATCCTAGTTGGGCTTCCGCGTCTCTACCTCTGTAAGCACTCCCCTTGGCCCAAGACCTCCAGAAGTGTATTTTCTATTGTCTAAGAACATTCATGTCATTAATTAGTAATTAGTGAGATATGTATACCTGCACTTCACTTCTCTGTCTTGGGCAAAAGACTTTGAAACAAAAAAGTCTGTCTCTGGAGTGTATTCCCTTTATCAGGGGAGGTGATACTAACATGTATTGCTGAGAAACTAAAGATTATGAAAACCTTTACTTGCATCCTTTCACATTGCCAGATAATTCATACCATCAGCTTCTTCTCTAAGTTGCTTCATTACTTAAACTCTCATTGTTAAGATTTCACTTTTAAGAATTATGAAAAATACTTCCTATGAGAAATTCTTCCTTGACAATAAAATCATTCTTGCAGCCAAAAGGCAAAAACAAACCTCACTAAACTGTCATATCATAAAATGCTAAGGGCTAGTAACTCACCCTGTGGTACTTAAAACTAAAACTCTCAAGAAACCCCAATGATGTATGCTCTTCTGCCCTCTTCTATAACCAGACGCTCTGGACTACTTATGGTCATATACCCCTTTCACACAATTAGAAAGATAGAATTTTCCATCTCTTCAGTGGCTGATGAGTTCAAGAAATATGATTTCTTTGTCTCATCCTTTTATTATCTCCACATTTAGGGAAATTTTTCATCTCTAATCTCAAGTCTTTTTCCAGATTTATTACCACCATCTGTTTCCACATAATATGAAGATGTCAATAAATCACTGGCCAGGTGTCCTTTCATACCTGTCAATGTGTCTCAGTTATTAAATTTTACTTACAATAAGTTAACTTCTCTTCCATTGTCATTCCATGAGAGTTGCTTCTAAAAAATTGGTAATAAATTGATTTCATAAACTTACTTTTTTTTTTTTACCTGAGTAAAAAAAGATTTTACATCAGTAGTCTAAAGATTCTCCAGAGAGAATTCTCCCTCCCTAAGGTGCAATAGTAACAAAAAGCATTTGTTTTGCTCAATCTGGCAGCATCCAATGTGCTCTTTCCTTCTCGACTTCGTATCACTAGGGAATTCAAAGTGCATCAATCAATCTCTGCTGTCATCTGCTATCTGGAAGGACAGCAATCAGAGACCCGCTATGTTTCCAGAAAGTTTGGGAAATGGTCTAGTCAACAGGATTTTCATCTAGCAGAGGCCTTAGTTTGACAATCTAATTTTATGAGTGAGAAAACAGAGGCCTAGAATGCATATTTTTGTTAGAAGTACACAGCTAACTAACGACAAAACAAGTAAAGAACCCAAGTCTCCCGATTATTTGGGCATGTAAGTCCAATTTATTTTACATTTTGGTTAATTTGGAATTACACAGGAAACAATTTTATCTCTTAATTCCTATAATTGAAAGTCTTTCTAAATATGCTTAATTATTTTTTAATTGCTAGTTTCCTCACAGGTTTATCTTTAAAATTTTATTTTCATGATGTTTATGTTTTCCAAAGGTCATGGTTCCTTTATAATACAGAAAGGGAGTTACTTACCAATTCTCTCTTTTTCACCATGTATTGGGGCTGCCTCTTTCTTTTTTTTTTTTTTTTTTTTTTTTTTTTTTAATTTATTTTTGGGACAGAGAGAGACAGAGCATGAACGGGGGAGGGGCAGAGAGAGAGGGAGACACAGAATCGGAAACAGGCTCCAGGCTCCGAGCCATCAGCCCAGAGCCTGACGCGGGGCTCGAACTCACAGACCGCGAGATCGTGACCTGGCTGAAGTCGGACGCCCAACCGACTGCGCCACCCAGGCGCCCCTGGGGCTGCCTCTTTCTAATCAAAGAGCTAATATGAATAAAATAGAAGCTTTCCCTCAAGGATACTCTCTCAGTCTAAATGGAAAACAGAATGGGCAACAAATAATCACCAGTGCAGGATGATAATGAAATAAGGGAAGTATGAACAAATGTTGGAAAATAAAAGCAGAAGAAAGAAATAATAACTCTGCTTGCATAAAGATGAAGGAGATGTAAACTTATGCTAAAAAGTGATTTATGCAGTCTTGAAGGATACAAAGGAATTTGCTGAATGGTAACGAAGAAAAGGAACATTACAATCACAGGGAATACCAAATCCATAAGCAGAAAGACATGGAAAGGAAAGTGTGTTTGTTCATTTAAATGCAAGTAGGTGGATATTTTGAAATCATAGTGTACAAGGAGGAATTTTACAAAATACATTCAATAGCTAACAAAGATATCATTGGCAAGAAATCAGTGTGAGCAAATAGAGGCCATATTGTATAAAGCTGTATAGACTATTCTAAAAATGTTCCTCATATTTGTGCCTTGCATTCTCCCTCTCTCTTTCAATCCCTTAAGTATATTAAATACCCTACCATATTCTTAGCACTTCCCTAACTATCATAAATAAAAATAATCTAGTAGAAGTTAGTAGGGGTTAAATAGAAGAGTGAGAAAAAATTAAAAGCCTCTGTACAGAAAAATATTGAAGTATGAATCACTTTTAAGTATGGACATATCTTCCTTTAAAATTTTATTTCAAGAAATTCTTCAGGAATTTGATAGGGAAGATGACAGAGTTAGAAGCACAAGGAATCTTCTGTCTAATCCAGACAACAATTACACCAGCAAAATCTCATGTAGCAATTTTGGAACTCTGGAGTCCATTGAAGGTTTGCAACTTCCAGGGGAGGGATTGAATAATAAATTATGGTTAATTTCAGTCAATTTCACTTCTTAGCAAGGTAGCCCTTACCCTTACCCAAATCCCATGTCAGGCAGCTATGCATAAGTTCCTGAAATAGCTTGCACACAGGTTGTGAGAGGCAAGGTGAGCAAAAAGGCTCCAAATACTGGAGGATCTATGCTCTGATTGATGATTGCCTCTTCTGATCATAGAAGCAGAGACAAGGGACCAGTGACCACTGTTAAATGCAATGCCTATGGTAACCATAAAGAAAATAGGCAAAGGAAATGAGGACAGAACTTAGACATTTCAGAACATAAACTAAACTCAAAAGAAGACAGTAATGTATTAAATGAAAGACAAAAAAGCTATAAGGCATATAGAAAACAAATAGTAAAGTGACAAATACTTCCTTATTAATTATTTTAAATGTAAATGGATTAAACTCTTCAAACAGAAGACAGAGACTGGCAGAAAGGATTAAAAAAAAACCAAACAACTACAGGTTATCTACAAAGATACTTTAGATTCAAAGATACAAAGAGACTGAAAGTAAAGAATGGAAAAAATATCCCCAGGAAAAGACTAACAAACACCAAGCAGGGGTGTTTAGCATAATATCAAAGAAAATAAACTGTAAATAAAAAATTTACAAGGAACAAAAAAGGATATTAAGTACTAATAAAAGGTTCAATATGTTAATGGGCCCCCAATACGAGGGTCTTAAGTCTCAATGTCATAGAAATGAACACCAAACTTGAGAGGAAAAAAAACCCCAAAACTTGTGCACTTTTTTAGAGATAGCTTATATACAAGGGAGCCGACAAGAAAAAGGAATGCAGAGGTAGCATGTAAGTCTTATATGAGGGCACTTTTCCAAAGGGTAAGGGGCTAGGAATGGGGAAGCACCCTTCAGTCCCACAGCCATTATCTTGTGGCTGTTACTTTTTAGTGGACACAAGATAATCACAGGATGTCTTTTTCATGGTTGACATGCTTTTACGGCTCTTGGAAAATAGAAATACTTGTGCTAGCTGGTTTCCAATTGTTAATTATAATTTTGCCCAGATAGCCATTACTCCCTAATGGCTCTTATCTCTCACTTGTTTGCTTTCCCAGAAGGAGGTATTATTCTATAAGTGTATGGAAACTTTTAACCCTTGCCTCAGACCACTGGCTTTATAGGAGTTAAGTCCCCCCTGCTTTTCCTATACTGTCTCAAATATAGCAAGAAGATATAACAATTAAAACATTTATGCATCTAATAAGAAACAATAAAAACATATGAAACAAAACCTGACAGAATTGAAAAAAGAAATAGATAATTCTATAATAATAGTAGGAGACTTCCATATTCCAGTCTCAACGATGAATAGAAAAACCAGAGAAAAGATAAATGAGAAAGTAGAAGACTTAAACACACAATAAGCCAACTAGATCTAACAGGCAAATAGAGAACACTCTATCCAACAATAACAGTAGTCATATTCCTCTCATGGGCACCTGGGACATTTCCCAGGACAGATCATATGTTAGGTCACAAGCTAAGTCTTAATGAATTTAAAAAGAGATACTATACAAAGCATTTCTCTGACCACAACGGGATGAAGTTAAAAATCAATAACAAAAGTAAAATCAGAAAACTCATAAATCTGTAAAAATTAAACACTATACTTTTAAAAGACAAATGCATCAAAGAAAAAACACAAGGGAAATTAGAAAATTCTTAGAATGGATGAAAATGAAACATAACTTACCAAAATTTATGGGACTTAGTGACAGTGGTGCTGAGAAAAATTTATACCGATAAATGCTTATATTAAAAAAAAAAACAAAAAAGATGTCAAATCAACAAGCTAGTTTCACAACTTATGCAACTAGAAAAAGAAGAGCAAACTAAACACAAAGTTACCAGAAGAAATGGTATAATAAAGATTAAAGTAGTGATAAAATAGAGAACACAAAAACAAAAGAGAAAAACAAGGAAACCAAAATTTGGTTCTTTGAAAAGATCAACAAATTCACAAACAAACTGTTAGTTAAATGGACCAAGAAAAAAAAAAGAACCCAAATTACAAAAATCAGAAATGAAAATGGAGACATTACTACCAATTCTACAGAAATAAAAGGATTAAAGAAGAGTACTAAGAACAACTGTGTGCCAAAAAATTGGGTAACCTAGATGAAATGGACAAATTCTTAGAAGACATAATCTATCAAGACTAAATCATGAAGAAGTAAAACCTAACTGGACCTACAACTAGTAAGGAGATTGAATCAGTATTAAAAAGTCTCCCCCAAACAATAATACTTGATTGGACCTATAACTAGTAAAGAGGTTAAATCAGTAATCAAAAATCTCCTAAAAACAAAAGCCCTGTTTTATGGTAAATTCTACAAAATATTTAAAGCACTACAATCCTGCTCAAACTTTTGCAAAATATTGAAGAAAAGGGAAATTTCCTAACTCATTCTATGAGGCTGGTATAACCCTAATACCAAAGCCAAAAACACTGTAAGAAAACTACAGACAAATACCTTTAATAAATATGGGCATAAAAATTCTTAACAAAATACTAGCAAACAGAATCCAGTAGCATATTAAAAGGATTATACACTATAATCAACTGGGATTTATTACTGGAATTCAAGAATAGTTAAACATATGATAATCAATGTGGTGCACCATTTCAACACAATGGATGGGGGAAAAACACACACATGACCATCTCAGCTGATGGACAAAAACATCTGACAAAATTCAACACCTTTTCATGATGAAGACACTCAATAAACTAGGAATGGAAGGAAACTATATCAAAAGCCAATAGTAAACATCTTTTTTTTCAAAACATTTTTTAATATTTATTCATTCTGGAGAGAGACAGAGCGTGAATGGGGGAGGGGCAGAGAGAGAGATGGAGACACAGAATCCAAAGCAGGCTCCAGGCTCTGAGCTGTCAGCACAGAGCCCAACACAGGGCTTGAACCCACAAGCTAAGAGATCATGACTTGAGTCCAAGTCGGACAACTGACTGAATTAGCCACCCAGGCACCCCACCCGTAGTAAACATCTTAATGGTGAAAGACTGAAAGCTTTTCCCCTAAGATCAGAAACAAGGCAAGGATACCCATTTTCAGTAGTTCATGTCAACATGGTAAGTTTTAGAGTAGGGAAAAAAAGAAAGAAAGAAAGAAAGAATGAATGAATGAATGAATAAATAAATGACACCCAAAATGGAAAGGAAGAAATAAAATTATCTCTGTTTTCAGGTGATATGATCTTTATGGAGAAAACTCTAAAGACTCTAGAAAAAAAGCTATTAGAATAAATGAATTCAGCAAAATAACAGGATATGAAGTCAACAAGCAAAAATCAGTTGCATTTCCATACCCCAAAAATGAATAATCTGAAAATATGAAACTATAAGAACAAGTCCATTTACAATAGCTTCAAAAAGAATAAAATACTTAAGAAATTAACCTAACCAAGGAGGTTAATAAAAACTACAAAACATGGCTGAAAGAAATTAAGAAATAAATAAATGGAACACATCCCATGTTCATGAAATGGAAACTTAAAATTGTTAAGATGTCAATACTACCCCAAATGCTTTACAGATTCAATGCAATCCCTATCAAAAGCCGACAGATGCTTTTTTTCAGAAGTAGAAAACCCTATCCTAAGATTCATAAGAAAATTCAAGGGCTCCCAAACCATTGAAACAATAATGAAAAGAAACTGGAGGACTCACACTTCCTGATTTCAAAACTTATTGCAAAGCTACAGAGCTACAATAATCAAAACAATGTGATATTGGCATAAAGACAGACACACAGACCAATGGAACACTACAAAGCCCAGAAATAAACCCTTTCATATGTGGTCAGATAATTTCTGACAAAGTTGCCAAAATCATTCAGTTAGTCAAGAACAGTCTTTTCAGGGCACCTGGGTTGCTCAGTGGGTTAAGCCTCCGGCTTCAGCTTAGGTCATGATCTTGCAGTTTGTGGGTTGGAGCCCTGCATCGGGCTCTGTGCTGACAGCTTAGATCCTGGAGCCTGCTTTGAATTTGGTGTTTCTTTTGCTCTATGCCCCTCCCTGACTTGTGCTCTGTCTCTCAAAAATAAATAAATGTAAAAAAAAAAAAAGAAAGAAAAAATAAAAGAACAGTCTTTTCTATAAATGGTCCTGAAAAACAGGTTATCTACATATAAATAGGATATTAAAATTATTTGTATTTTCCTCCAATTCTTCATAGACAGCTATTAAAAACTTTTTGGTACAGACCCTTTAAATACATGTCTACAGGACCTTACGTGCAACCTGGTTACTCCTATTTTGAGGCACCAGGTTCAAATTTGAAGGCACAGAATGTGTAAGTTTCCCCACATTGTAAAAAGAGCCTCAAATAATTTGGGCCAAACATCCCCTCCAAAGCTTACAATATGGAGAGGAAGATTTCTGGAAGCTTTCCTTTTAATGTGTTTTAACTAAAACTTGCCAGCCTCCTGTGCATTTCCATCTTCAGAATTTCTTGAATGTTCCAATTCCTAAGTCCTTCTAGACCCTGCCTCTTGGCTTCCACCCACTGCTAATCACCAGGAAAGCCTATAGATGGAAAACAAGAGATTATCCAAAGTCTCCCTTGCTTAAAAAAACACACATTCCACCATACTGCCTCCAAGTTCATGTTATTTAAACAAAGGTGTAATAAGGGAATACAGAAATAAACAGTATTCCTAAAAGAAAACGGATAAAACAGTAAAAAGAATATCCAGAGGTAACAATTAAATATAAACACAAAAGTATAAATGGAAAAAATGGTTTTTTTTATTAAAAAGTAAATAGGCATGACCACAAAAGGAGTATGTGTCTCTAACATTCTCTCCCTTTAACACTGAGAAGATTGGAGAATTACTCTGAGTGGAACCAGATACGGCAATAAGCAAGGTTAGTCCAGAATTTCTGGTAGGAAGCAAAGGGTAAGCAAATAAAGGCATCTATTCACTTGTTCAGCAAATATTTAACAACAATCTTCTTTTGACAGACACTGTGCTTAGCTTTAGAACAACCAATGTGAGCAAAGCAGACATGGTCTTTGCTCTCACTGAGCTTCGCATTCAGCAAAAAGGAAAGATCATGAATAAATCTTTATAAAAAATTATTGTGTCTCCATTTGTATTAATTCTATGAAAGAGAATAGCAAGATGCTGGAATGAACAGCAATAGGGGAGTACACCTGAAGCTAACACTGTATGTCAACTGTACTCAAATAAAATGAAAAAAAGGAGGCAATAGGGGACCTAGCATAGGATATGGGTTAGGTGGTAGCATGTAACCAGTTGTTCTCCAAAGTGTGGCCCCTATGTTAAAATCTAAGAACCATTTATTTACACTGAAACTTGAAGGATATACAGGAAGTGACAGGGAAAGAGGAGGTGAAGAGCAGAGAAAGAAGGTATTAAAGGGATATGAAAAATGTCATGGGCTACCAGAGGGTTAAGAGAATACTTCTGACTGTGGAGATCAAGAAAACTATATCCATTTCTTGTTTATTTCACTTCTTCTATTTGACAGGTACAGACCATCAAAACTAATTTTCCATTAATTCTAGAGCCACAGAGTAATTCAGCACAACGGTTCTAAAGCTGTATGTACATCAAAATCACCTATAAGTCTTATAGACCATAGATTGCTGGTGTTTCATCCAGTATGTTTGAGAGGAGTCTGACAATCTGCATTCCTAACAGTTTCCTAGTGAAACTAATACTTCCAGGAGAGGGACCACACTTTGAATATCACTGCTGTAGCACATGTTTTGGAAACTTGTCTGATGATAACAGTCATGTGATATGATTCATTCCAAGTTGCTTATACTGAAAATTCTGATTAAGAAATCTGTAGTTTTGATTTGTATTTCCCAGATGATTAGTGACGTTGATCATCTTTTTATGCGTCTGTTGACGATCTGTATGGCTTCTTTGGAAAAATGTATATTCATGTCTTCTGCCTATTATTTAAGTGGATTACTCATTTTTTGAGTGTAGAGTTTTATAAGTTCTTTATATATTTTGGATACTAACCCTTTATCAGATATGTCATCTGCAGATATCTTCTCCCATTCAGTAATTTGCCTTTTAGTTTTCTTGTTTGTTTCCTTTGCTGTACAGTAGCTTTTTATTTTTGCTTTTGTTTCCCTCGCCTCAGGAGACATATCTAGGAAGAAGGCACTATGGTCAATGTTAAACAGGTTACTGCCTGTGTTCTCCTCTAGGATTTTAACAGTTTCATGTCTCATATTTATGTTTTTAATCCATTTTGAATTTATCTTTCTGTATGGTGTAAGAAAGTGGTCCAGTTTCATTCTTTTGCATGTTGCCATCCAGTCTTCCCAACACCATTTGTTAAAATGACAATGAGATATCACCCCACACCTGTCAGAATGGCTAAAATCAAGAACAGAAGAATCAACAGGTGTAGGTGAGGATGTGGAGAAAGGGGAACCCTTTTGCACTGTTGGTGGGAGTGAAAACTGGTATAGTCACTCTGGAAAACAGTACGGAGGTTCCTCAAAAAGTTAAAAATAGAAGTACCCTACAATCTAGCAATAGCACTAGGTATTTACCCAAAGAATACAAAAATACTAACTCAAAGGGATACATGTACCCTGATAATTATACCAGCATCATCAACAATAGTCATATTATGGAAAGAGCCCAAATGTCCATTGCCTGATGAATGGAAAAGATGCGGTATATACATACAATGCAATATTACTTAGCCACAAAAAAGAATGACATCTTACCATTTGCACTGATGAGGATGGAGCTAGAGAATATTATGCGAAGTGAAATAAGTCAGTCAGAGAAAGACAAATACCACATTATTTCATTCATATGTGGAACTAAAGAAACAAAACAAATGAGCAAAAGGGAAAAAGGGAGAGAGGCAAATCAAGAAACAGGCTCTTAACTACAGAGAACAAACTGATGGTCATCAGAGGGGAGGTGGGTGGGGCAGTAGGTTGAATGGGTGATGGTGGTTAAGCAGTGAACTTGTAATGAGCACCAGGTGTTGTATGGAAGTGTCACCTCAATATACTGTACATCTGAAACTAATATTACAGTATAGGTTAACTAACTGTAACTTAAAAATTCTGTGGTGAAGCTCAAGATTATATTCTTGAAACAGTGGTAAGGAGATCCTTTTGATGAAACAAGACTGGGAAATATGGTTCTAGCTACAAGTTAGCTTTCAGGGCCCTTCCCATGAAAACCTCTGCTCTTTGTTATTCTTTGTTCTATATGTAAATTAGAAATCGCTGATTTATATGCCCTTGATACATTATCTGTACATTCAATAAAAAAGTAAAAGGCAATAAGTTTCTAATATCACTTATTAAAATATTAATTTCTAATAGTTTTATTTTTCACATTTGCTGCATAGAACAGACTGACATTTACCTCTTTTTTACACTTATCATGCATACTTATTTTATAATTTATTTTCAGTAATTCTAATACTCGAGGTCTTCAATGTTATAATTCTGCAATTGTTTGCTTCTAGTTAATGCTCACTAAGAGGTGCTTATTTCTCCAACTGTTTTATGATTGCTGGTGTGTATGTGTGTGTGTGTGTGTGTGTGTGAGAGAGAGAGAGAGAGAGAGAGAGAGAGAGAGGGAGGTCATTTTTACAAAGACTTTCCCTATTGGGTTTCTTGGAAGCTTGAAATGAGGGTGTAATATTCTAGACAGGATTTGTGTTTGCATAACCAGGTTAAACAAAATAGTTAGCATGGGGTTTCTCTGGGTCACATAGGTAAAGAGAATTCGGGCTCCCAAATGACCGTGAGACCCAGCTCATAGTTATAAATTTTCATGGAACTTTTCTATCAGAGACACAGTTAAGACAAGCAAGATTCCTTACTATCTCTCTGTGTAGAACTTTTTTTTTCTGGTTCTCTTTTTTGCTAAGGGTCACTTTCCAGGGAAGTTGACTTTCTCCTAGAGTCTCTGGTGAGTCCACAGATCTCTCTGTGTACCTATCCTGCCCTACTGAAAGAAAAGCTTCAGGCCACCGGGAATCTACAGATTTGCCCAGGGCAGCTGCTAGCTCCAGGGCTGCTGACCATGAAGATTTAGACTTACCATTTCGAACTCAAAAATTCCTTTGCACTCTTGCCAACCCAGCTATACATGTAAAAAGATGTATGTACAATACATGCATGATAGAGTGTGTGTACAAAGCGTTTTCGGTGTTCATAAACTAGTGTCCAGTGCTGCTATAAGAGGAAGTTGCCCCTCACCAGACTCATCTTAAAGGCTGAGGCAGAAACTTTTTGATCTCTAAGCCATGGCAAGTACGACTTATCTCCTCTATCCCTGGACCCTGAGTTCTAGGAAAAATTACCAGAGTATTCGTCTTTTGGTACCCTCTTACTTCCAATGTTCTCATCTCCTAGTGTCTTCCTTTATTTCTCCTGTCTCCCCTCTCCAAGCACATGGGTCCCTGCGCTGCCTACCCATCACACCAGGACCCAGCCCAAATTCCACAAGTCACTTTCACCTCTCCCCCTCTCTTCCAAACTGTACTTCTCCTTAGGTCTACTTGAAACTTCAAGCTATTGTCTAGCTTGGTTAATCAAGGTTAGAGTGCTTGCTCCAAGAGTCCTTTATATAAGAGACTATTTTCTACATATATCCAGCTCCCCAGCTGGCAGAACTCCAGGTAATTTTTTAAAGTAAAAATCATGCTAAAAGGAACGCTATCTTGAGGCCAGGGCTTCCCCCCCATGTTCCCACAAATAAAAAACATCGGAATCTACCTCGCATATAAAGTCAGCCACATACTTACAGCTGGTATGAGGGTTGGGAGCCTTTAAGAGTGAATGTTTAAAACAGAAAATGTCAAGAGACTCAAAAAGAATAAAAATGGAAAGTTACAGAGTAAGTTGTAACATATGGTACATTTGTTTAATGTCTTTTGTTAATGAACCAAAAAATGTAAGCAGCAAATTAATTACATGTGCCAATGATAAAAAATTAAGATGTGGCACCAGTGACATGAAGACAGAGAAAGAACGAAAACGTTCTATGTTGAAAATATGGGTAGAAAAAGAAAATGGGCTTTGGGACCACTCTAAACAAACAACCACATTGTATAAAACATAAAGATGCTGTAAAAAGGAAATCTGGGAAAACTTAGTATGCAAAGGCAGATGCTGAGGGGAAAGAGGGAAAAGTGACAATAAAGCAGCCACTTGCAATGTGAATGAATTATCATCAAAGTAGGGGAGGGGACAAAAAGCATCTAGCAGCGACAGTGAAATGTCTAGGAAACAACAAATCACAAAGTCTATTATTTTGGACTTTGGAATATTTGAACAGCAGCAGCAAAATAATTAAGAGGAGGGATTTCACATAAAAACCCTGACTTTACGCTTCGGTGAAGGTTTATTTGTAGAAGCACAACTTTATGAGCAGTTTTATTTTGTTACATCTTTACCTTAACAAATACCCCAGCAAATAAAGCAGCTTTGCCCAGAGCTGATGTAAAAGAAATTTAAGCCTTAGATACTGACCCCAGGAATACATTCCTGATCAAACTCAGGTTTTCCTCATCTAGTAATGACATACTGGGAGCAGGAAGAGTGGGATGAAAGCAGTGTCCACCTCCATTGACCAACACACGGATCTAGAGGTAGCAATGGTCTTCATTTTCACTCGCTGAACTTTGCCCCTTCTAACTATCCCAAACTCCTTTCCCTTATACATAAAGGCATGGACCTCTTTCCTACTATCCCACATTCCCAACCACTGGTCTTTCTCAACTGGTGTTCCTCATTTGAACTATAAAACACAGAAAAATAAGTAGAGTTATTTTCTCAGTTTTCCCAAGGATGCTACCAACTAGTAGCATTCCAAAAGCAGAGGAGAGAATTAATTAATTACACACAATAAATACAGTATGGCATTAGAGCTCAATTCTCACAGTTCTCAGGTCTTTTTTTTTCCTCCTTATTCTTTGTTTTTCTATGTCATTCCAAATTTCTGATACAATTATTAAGAAAGAAGCCTAGCCTTTACACCTGCAACCTATACATCATTGTACCAACTATTTATACAAGCTTAACTACCTCAGACATGGCAACAGAAGTCCAACAGAGAATTTGAGGGGTAAGTGTGCACCCTAACTAGAATGTTTGAGCCTCTTAAAATGACCTGACAGAACAGAACTAAACATATATATATATATATTTCATTCAAATATCCAGAAGTCTTTGAAGACTAATGGGGATTCTGAAGTGTAAGGCACATTCTCCACCTTTGATAGCAGGCCAAATGGCTGTGTGGCAGCATACTGGTATGGGGGAAAGGTCATGGGTTTGGGAGTCAGCCAGGCCTGTTCAGGACCTACAGCTTTGCCTTGTACTATTTGTGTGACTCTAGACACTTCCTGTAATTTTGTAAGATTTAGCATCTTCATAAAAAAAATTGGAAATACAAGTATTTTATTGGCTTACTTTGAATAAAAGATGAAATAAAAGATGAATATATCTTTTATTCTATTTTATTTTACATAGAATAAATAGTATTGTACATAATAATAAATGCTAGTCCATTTTTCCTAGAAAAATAAGATGTGCCCATCTGAGAGAGGTGAGCAAGAGTGCAAAAGCAATTACTGATAAGTGCCTGATGATAAATGATGCAGGCAGTAAATACTGTTATTCTAAGTATTATTACTGATCAAGGAAGTGAGTTCTATTGTTGATAAGAGCCAAATGATAAATGACATACTCAGTAACACCCTTTCAGAGGAAGAAAAGGATAACTCAGCGCGGAGCGCAGTGAAGTTGAAAAGGAGGTGTGGGAGGGACAATAGAGCCTTAAGAATGGGAGTTATTCACTTTGTTTCTTATTTTTTTTTATTTTGTTGGTAATTAACATAGAATAAAATTAGCTTGTTTCATACAGAGTTCTATCAATTTTAACTCGTGTACATTTGTATAACGGGACACTAAACAATTTCATCACCCCAAATACCTCCTAGTGCTCTCCCTTTGTAGTCACACCCTTCTTCCACCTCTAACCACTCATATCTGTCAAAATCTTTGTCACACAGCTTTGTCTTTTCAAGAATGGCATATGAATGGCATCATACAGTACCCAACTTTTTGACAATGGCTTCCTTTACTCAGTGTGATGCCTTTGATAAATGCATACTCCTGCGGGTACCAATGTATCATTCCTTTTTACTGCTGAGAAGTATTACATTCTATGGATATGCCACCATTTATCTATTCACCCAGTAAAGCCCATTGGGTCACTTCTAGGTTTTGTGACTAGAGTCACCACAAAAGTTTGTGTGAACAGAAGTTTTCATTTTTTTAAGGTAAATAGCTAGGAGCGGGATCACTGGATCATACAGTAAGTAACCCAACATTAACTTTATGAAAAACTGCCCCAAATTTTTCCAGAATACCTGTAGCATTTTACATTCCCACCAGAAATGTATGAGAATTCCAACTTTTCTACAGATTCAACAATTAGTACTGTCAATATGTATTTTTAAATTTAGCTATTCTAATAAGTGTATAGTGGTACTGTATCGTGTTTTTAATTTGCATTTCCCTAATGGCTAATGATGTTGAACATATTGTCAGGTGTTCATCCACCATCTACACATCCTCTTGGGGTTATAGTTTATCTTTTAAAAGATAAACTATGTGTTTCTTTTATGACATTTGTTGTTTTATTTCCTAATTACAAAAGTTATGTTTTTATTTTTATTTATTTATTTTTTAATGTTTATTTTTGAGAGAGAGACAGAGACAGAATATGAGTGGGAGAGGGGCAGAGAGGGATAGAGGAAGACACAGAATATGAAACAGACTCGAGGCTCTGAGTTGTCACTACAGAGCCCAATGTTTGGCTTGAACTCACGAACCACAAGATCATGACCTGAGGCAAAGTGGGGTGCTTAACTGACTGAGCCATCCAGGTGACCCTAAAAGTTATATTTTAAATGGAATATGAAAAATACATAATATTTATTTATTTATTTATTTATTTTCAAGTTTATTTATTTATTTTTAGAGAGAGAGAGAGAAAAAGAGAGAGAATCCCAAGTAGGCTCCATGCTGCCAGCATACAGCCCAACTCAGGGCTTGAACTCATGAACTGTGAGATCATGACCTGAATTGAAACCAAGAGTTGGAGGCTCAACCAACTGAGCCACCCAGGTGCCTTGAGAATTTTTTAAATTAAAAAAATCTTATAATTTCTATTACCATCTTCTGTTCCAGTAACAAAACTATAATGAATAATTTGGTATATTTCTTCCTAACTTTTGCAACATATATATGCAAATGTAAATATGAGCAGCGATGTGTAGTGTTTTTAAGAATAAAATTGGGATCATACAGTAAATACAGTTTTAGTGGCATTTACATCACTGTATATATCTTCTTGGGCTATGGTGCCAGGAGTAGATTTTCAAGATCAAAAAACAAGTAATTCCATTTTAATCCCCACTAGTAAGGTAACAGTGTAACAGTGTGCCTGTATATTACCCTAATAACAGGTCATGCTGTAGTAACAAATCAATCCTAAAATCTCAACAAGTCAACATAATAAAGGTTTCTTTCTAATCACATCACACAGGAACATGCAGGTAAGGTGGCTCTCCCTTAACAGTGAAGGGACTAGTCATGTTTCCATCTTGCAAGTCGGCCATGTTGGAGCCTCCCTTTACTGTTGCATGAATGGGCAACTGGTAAACTGAATGAGTAAAGAGGAAGGTTTCTAACACTAATGCTTTTAACAAGAAGTGAGATATCATTTCCGTCCACTTACTACTGATGTGAATAATTCGTATAGTACAATATAGATATAGAGGGCTGAGGTGCAGAGCAGCACATGGGCACCTGGGAAACATTAATTTAACTGTCACTGCCTAATGCAGCAGAGGGGTAATTTTGACTAATTCTAATGGAAACAAAGGCATTCCAGAGAAGGAAAGTTCAATCTAGGAAAGTGATGTGCATATAGTTTTATTAAACAATGATTAAAGTTTTACGTCCACTTACAATATGTTCCCATGAAGGAGATAAATGCAAGTTATTAAAAATTCTGATTAAAAAATATTTCCTAAAAGTTGAATTCTCTTAAGTCAGAGGTATATTTCATTTGTTGTTGTGTGATTAATCTTCACAAACTCTTTTTCATTTTATTTACAGTCCCCTAAAGCATAATACACTTCTTTGTCCACACAGCATATCCCAATCATAAACATTCCCTTTCAACTGTATATATGTGTATAATAACATGACCATATCCAGCCAACATTAAGAATTTGCCATTTCTCTGATGTCATGCTTCTTTCACCCATAGTAGTGATAAAAAACCATCCAGTTGTTAGTATTCTTTTTTTATTAAAAAAATTTTTTTTTAATGTTTATTCATTTTTGAGACAGAGAGAGACAGAGCATGAGTGGGGGAAGGTCAGAGAGAGAGGGAGACACAGAATCTGAAACAGGCTCCAGGCTCTGAGCAGTCAGCACAGAGCCTGATGCGGGGCTCGAACTCATGGACCGCGAGATCATGACCTGAGCCGAAGTCGGACGCCCAACCGACTGAGCCACCCAGGCGTCCCCAGTTGTTAGTATTCTTAAAAAAAATTTTTTTTATGTTTTATTTATTTTTGACAGCGAGACAGAGCATGAACGGGGGAGGGGCAGAGAGAGAGGGAGATACCAAATCTGAAGCAGGCTCCAGGCTCTGAGCTGTCTTCAGCACAAAGCCTGATGCAGGGCTTGAACTCACCGACTGCGAGATCATGACCTGAGCTGAAGTCAGACGCTTAACTTCCTGAGCCATTCAGGTGCCCCATGTTGTTAGTAATCTCTATCTAACTTAAGAATTTCACCAAAATAGTTAAAATAATTATAGCAGATTTTTCAAACAACTAAAACAACAAACTGAATCAATCTATTACAATCCCATGTAGTTATGTTTAAATAAACAATAAAACCGAGTAGGGAATCCTATTCCTATTCTCTAGGTGACGTATTTCAAATTATTATCCAGATGACTTGTTCTTTTTATCAATTAAACTGAACTTGGTGTCACCCTTTCTTGAATTTTTATTACATTGTAAACATCGTTTTCAATTCTAAATAACCACAACCCTGTCCAGAGAGGAGCAAATTATTGGCTCTTAATTTTTTTTTTTTTTTGAGCTGGTTAATTAAA
Organism: Panthera uncia; assembly: GCF_023721935.1. Lineage (NCBI taxonomy): Eukaryota > Metazoa > Chordata > Mammalia > Carnivora > Felidae > Panthera > Panthera uncia. The sequence goes on along the minus strand of NW_026057577.1, from coordinate 24,248,677 downwards.
GTTGCCATCTTACCATCAAAACCAGGATTATTCCACTTTCCTACCCCAAAATGGTGAATTCAACAGTAAATCATACTCTTTGACTAACATAAACCCCAAAACATTACAGAGGTAAAATCAGTTTAAAATGAGTATTAAGAAGAATTTTAAAGAAGAAATGCATAAATGGCAGATCACAGCCAGAGACAGGGGCATTTTACTGTTGCTTTCTAGATAAAAAGATCCACAGTAAAGTGTGAGAATGGTGGTTAATGTTAATTTTCTCTGATAGATGCTCAGAGGTTTGTTTGAAAATTTGTTGTTATTGATGCTGTTTCAAGAGAAGGAGTCAATTCCTGATAATGAACCAGTTTTTTTCTTTCAGCCATATAGAGCCCATGTGCTGTACTCTAGGAAGGCTGTGACTAAAATATTTAAACTCTTAAAATGATGTGACTAAGAGGAAAAAAAATGGGTAGACAAGGCCAGAGGGTGATCAGCAGAGGAGGCACCAGCACAACCTGAGCCTTATGGATTGAAATAATAGCTACTTTAATGATTACTCACCATATGCCTGACATTTTGTCTAACATTTAATACAAATTGATTTATTTAATCCTTAAAACCATACTACAAACTAGAAACAATTTTAGTCCGTTTTACATATGGGAAAACTGACACAAAGAAAAGCCATTTATCAGAGTTAGCAGAGCTACTGGTTGGGCGATATGGGGTTTGAATTCCACCTAGCACCAGAGTTTATACTTGTAACTACCAGTCCCAGAGGCTTGCTCCGCTGTAGTAGGTAGTTAATCTCGAACTAAATGATTTATGGACTGTGGGGGCCAATGCTAAGAATGCTCCATAAGGAATGTCCTGGAAATGTGGAATCGCAGAGAAGAACAAAGGATAGAAAAAAGACCTGAGAGGCATGAGAACTGAGCTATTAGACACTGTCTATAACTTACACTGAATGGTATTTTCAAGTAATTAATGAGTTAAGTCATGTGAAGAATTTAACATACTGCCTGGAATACACTAAACGCTCAAAACCTGTCCACTATCACTATCACTACAGTTATTATAATTACTTTGCACCGATGATTTAGCCTGCATGTGACTTGAGGCTTGAGAAGATTCTCTTTCTCTGTCTCATGGATGTTCATTGCAGCCTCCACCACACTTGCCCTTTACCCAGTTTCCCATTTCAAATCTCTAAGAGACAAATCTGATTTCCCCCAGCTCATGCCTTTGCTAATGGTTGTAAATTATAAGTAAATGCTAGCCTGTGGAATGACAGCCACTGTGTACATGAGTCAACCTGGGCCAAGCTGGTGTGACCATACAGTTGCCTCTTTCATACCCAGAGCTAATGGTGGACATCAGAAAGGCAATGGTTGAGGCAGAATTTATATTTACTCTGAAGAATGTCTGTTTCTTATATTGAGCTGTTTCACTGACATTACAGGTATCCAAGAATGTTGTGTGAGCTTCACAATAAAAAGATGAGCAGTAAGAATTCATTCATTTGTGGCCATTAAAGACCTTTATTCATTCATTTCATCTTCAGTTTCCATTTTAGAGCACTAATAGACTTAGTTAATGACAAGGATGATAATGATGATGCTGATGATATTTTATATAGTGTTTATTTTATGCAGGCACTGTTCTAATCACTTCAGTCTTATCATATCACATGATTTCATAGGACTGCCATGAGACTGTATTACTATGATTATCCTCCATTTTACAAATGTGGGAAAAGGCACTGAAAAGTTAAGTAACCTGACCAAGATTATACAGCTAACAAGTAGTGGAGTTAGGATTTGAAACAAGACAGTCTGTGGTCTGTGTCTAGAACTTGTTTTCACAATCACTACACAGCATAACCCATGCCAACCCTACCTGCACCCTCAAGGAACTCAGAGGTCTTGTGACTGTTGCAAAGTGGAGATGCTCTTTTCTGCCAAGGCAGGTAGGGTGGAAGAAGGGAAGGCTGGAAAGGGAACACAGAAGCCTTTCTGGTCCTTTGAAATTACAAATCTTGACTATAATGTTAGTAAGACTATGGTCAGTAGCCATATATTATCTGTATGTGTGTGTGTGTGTGTGTGTGTGTGTGTGTGTATACTATATTACATTTTGTTTACCCATTCATCTGTCAACGGACACGTGAGTTGCTTCCACCTTTTGGCTACTGTGAAAACTGCCATGAACATGGGTATAGAAATAACTAAGTTCCTACTTTCATTTCTTTTGGATATATATCCAGAAGTGGAACTGCTGAAATATAAGGTAATTCTATGTTTAATTATATATATTTTTAATCTAATCTAATTTAATTTAATTTTTTTTTCATTTACATCCATGTTAGTTAGCATATATTGCAATAATGATTTCAGGAGTAGATTCCAGTGATTCATCCTCTATGTATATCATTCAGCTCATCCCAACAAGTGTCTACCTTAATGCCCCTTACCCATTTAGCCCATCCCCCCACCCACATCTCCTCCAGCAACCCTCAGTTTGTTCTCTGTATTTAAGAGTCTCTTATGTTTTTCCCCTTCCCTGTTTTTATATTATTTTTGCTTCCCTTCCCTTATGTTCCTTTGTTTTGTATCTTAAATTCCTCATATGAGTAAAGTCATATTTGTCTTTCTCTAATTTTGCTTAGCATAATACCCTCTAGTTCCAGCCACTCTATGTTTAATTTTTTGATGACCTTCCATATTGTTTTCCATAGAAGCTGTATCATTTTACATGCCCACCCAATGAACAAGGGTTCTAATTTCTCCACATCTTTTCAAGCAATTAGGTGTTTTTCTGTTTTTTGATAACAGCCATCCCAATGGGTATTAAATGGTATTTTGCAGTATTCAGAAAAGCCTTTTAAGTATGTTAAGCTTTGTTTCTTTTGTAGTGATTGCTAACACTCAAGGAATTAGGTGACTTATCATGTTGTCCAATTAAATAAAATTAATAAATGAATAATAACATAAATTAAATATAAACATGGCAAGGTTTATTTGGGGAACTCCCAAATTCTACATGAAGGTTTAAACCAATCAATTCACAGTATCACCATCCTCACTTTTCCTTCACAGCATGAGCCCCTACGTATGATACAAACATTTCAATTACCACACACTCATCCCCAAACTACTGCCTACCCATTAATAGTACATCATGTTCTCTACCCTTTCACTCATTCCATGCAGCTCCATCTCTGGTCTTTCTTTCCAGAGAAAGGTCTCTATTTCCTCCTTTGTGTGTTAGGCTAAATATCTTCCTGGAATTTAAAAAGTGCACTTCAGCTCTAAATATCACCAACCTAATTTTCATAGACAGAAGATTACTAAACTGTAAGATTCTGCCTAAGAGCTGCTAAGATTTCTAGGAAATGGTCCTTGGCTGCCACTTAGGACTGTCCACTTCAGCCAGTCTAGCCATTCCTTTACATGCTTTTTGACAGTTGCTTCTGAAACTGAAATAAGTCCCTCCTCATGACTTTACTTAACCTCAGTAAAGTATTACAGACTCCAAAACCCAAGATGCAATGAAAAAGGAAGCCGTAAAGCAATGAACTCATGCAGTCTCATTTTTAGTTTATCACATCAAAGTATCGCGAATGACAATTCTAGGTTGGATGCAAACATTGTTTCTTCATGTAATTATTAATATAATGTTTTCATTTTGCCTATTTATTCTTTTACATCTACTTTTTAAATTCCTCCCTTCTTATTCTCTTCTCCAAAGTGATGTCCAAACACCTAGCACAGTACTCACCATATGTTTTACACATTCAGTGATTATTTTTGAATATTTATTAGACTTCATAAACTACGACCTTACTCTATATGGCTGCATTTTAAGGCCAAATTTATTAGACAATGGTACCTAAAATTTCTTCTAATCCATTACGAATGTTTTACTGTCCCTGTACTCCTTCAAAATTAGTAAGCATGCATCTATTAAGGTTTTATGTGGTAGAGTCTATGATTCGTTCCTATTTTAACCTATAACTGAGTACAAAGTCTGACATGCAACAAGGACTCACTCAGACCCTTCCCTCATAGAAATTAAAGCACAGTTAATAAAAATAAATAAGTAAATAGATAACTAAATAAAAATATAGTTAATAGTTCTAAATAAACTTTAATAAGTCATATTTTGAGCAAATTCTAATATTAGTATTTCAATTCTATTTAAATTAAAAATAAAACAAAAACATTAACCTGGCTTTTGGTGTACATTTATAGATATGTATTGTAGAAGGAATAGTCACAATAAGCTAAAAATCTTTTCTAAATTATTTTTAAAAATAATTTTAAACATATAAAATGAATTCAATTAATTCAAACAGTTCTACTTTTATTTATTCTCTTTACTGAGAAATAAGAAAATAGTACAATTTCCTTTATCGTGAGACTAAAGTTAACAATTTTCTCTTTCAACTGACATATCTTTTTCCTAAAAATGAACTCTGATAAACTAGGTCAGTGTATTTTAAAACTTTTAAAAAGTGACTTCAATGTTAAAGAAAAATATTACAATCTTGGGTGATTTATATTTTCTACTTTTCACTTATATTTTTTAACTTCCCACAGAAAAAGTGGCATCAATTTTTAAAAATAAGTAATGCAGGGGCGCCTGGGTGGCTCAGTTGGTTAAGCGTCTGACTCCGACTCAGGTCATGATCTCATGGTTTGTGAGTGTGAGCCTTGCACTGGGCTCTGTGCTGACAGCCCAGGGCCTGGAGCCTGCTTCAGATTCTGTGTCTCCCTCACTCTCTGCCCTTCCTCTGCTCACGCTCTGTCTCTGTCTCTGAAAAATTAATAAAAGTTAAACATATTAAAAATAAAATAAGTAATACATTATATAGTATGACATTCAAAAGCCACCAAATGAAATGGACTGAAAATGAAATCTAACTCCTACCTGTAAACCCTAGTCACCTACTTACTTTAAACAGAGGCAATCACTGTGATAAATTTATCATATTCCATTAGAAGTACTATATGTCTATATAAGCAGTTTCCCATGAGGGGAAAACTAAAAAATAAATTGCATTTACTCTGTAGACAAGCCTGCTTCACTATACTCTTAGCAAGAAAAGAAAATAGATTCCCAGATTGTGATTCTATATCCCTCATTACCTAACGAGCAATCTCTCAGTACCCAATTTTTAAATTTCTTGGAAAACATCTGGCTGGCCAAGCTTAGGTCAGATATCCTCCCTTGGTCTGAGAAGCTATCACTGGGGAAGGAGAGGTAGATGGAGCTTTGCGCTCTATACAGCTGCCCCTCATAAAGACTGTTGGTGAAATACATCCTTAAAGACAGGGTATAAATGAAGAACCAGTGACTGACACATCCCCTGAAACATTTTAAAAAGTAGCACCGGAGTTGTGAAAACCAGTTTAAGAAAATGCTATGATTGACCCTACCAAGATTTATAAACAAAGGCTCTGTTACAGAGGTTTTGGCTTTTTGTTTTTGTTTTGGTCTTCAATTGTCTTCTCTCTAGTAAGCACAGCTAACCTGGTTCTATTGTTTGGGAGAAGTAGCAAACACCTATCAGGATTGTAGAAGTTTTCCCTGTAGGTGAATTAAAGCCAAGCTAATAGTCCCACTCTATTTACTCCCAGAAAGCAATTCTTACGAATTCACTCAAACAAAATTTTTACTTCAAAATTTAGTCATTTCTAAATATATGGCTAAACTTTGCTCTCCTAGAGAATGTATAACCATATAACAACAACTTGAAGTTGGTAAGGACTTTGTGTCAGAATTGTAGCATAGCCACTAACCTCTACCATATTCCAGACGCGTCCTTAGAGAGCTTCTCCGAAGGCAGAAGAGACAGCACATCTACCACCATGCCAGATAACCTCTATTCTGTATATGCAGAAATTTGATAGGTAGTAAATAGAAGAGCAAATGTTTCAGCCTAAAAGAGAATGTTACAGATTTACCTCTCCTTTACCCATAGGGTAGAAACAGGGGATGTCTCTCCACACCCCCCACCCAAGTGAGAGTGTTTCTAAAGAGATTTAGAAGCTATTAGAAACTATTCTATTACATAGAATAAAAATTTATTCTATTACATTGAAGAACATCAAAAATTAAGGAAATCTTACAACGTTCCGTCTCACTTGTTAAATAATAATGTGAACCAACTTTCATATCCAACCTATACTTATTCTCCAACTGTAACTAAAACTTGGCTACAGATATGCAATTGGCAAAAACCAACTATAGCATTCTGTAAGAATCAAATAGCTGTATGGAATTTACAATAACGGTATATTTTACTATTATTTAACCTATATCATAGCAAAATCCTTTTCAACGATATAATGTATAATTATATTTTCATAGACATATGAAATATATATATACACACACATATATATACAGTTTTTTAAAACACTCAGAGTGTGTTTCAGAGTGCTGGTTGTTAAACATTTCCCAGCACACCACTGCCTGCCACCCAGCCTGTCAGCTGCTACAATAGCACCAGTTAGGAAAAAAAGACTTTTGACCCTGTCAACCAACCAATCCCTCATTCTTGGCATCCACACATCAAAAGACCTGGAGCCTAAAAGAACGAGACAAGTTTGCTCAAAAGCACTGACAGCATCCTAGTCTCCAGTGCAGGAGGCTTGGGCTATGGAAACGCCACATAGGATGAGCTTTAAGTATTCAAGTGGATTAGACTGGTATATACTAGATTTTTCAAATGGTGAAAGTAACCAGAATGCTGGGAATCTGCCCAAGATGTTGTAACAGGTCAGGAAAGGAAGAGCAGTGGAATCAGCAGTCTGTAAAACACATCCTGAGTCCACTTATTCACCCAGCATCATGCAAGACAGCATCCTACTGCAGAGGTGACCCCCGCATAGAACACAGCAGTTAAGAAAGTTGAACTAAGACTCAGAAATATGGAGGCTAGAGGCTAAGAGGGCCAACACTGCCTGCTTGAGGTCAAAGAGAGAGACAATTTCCCTACCATGAGCTACACTGATCTGACTCACCAAAAAAATGACTTCTCAACTAGCTCCTCCACTCGTGTCTCCTGGGGAGAAATGAGAACTGAGACACAGAAGAGTTCAAGTCTTCTCCCAACACTCCCCATTCCTGGGAAGGGAAAGCTTGAGTACAAGATTCCTAGTACCATAACCAAGAAGAAAAGGGTCTCCTCCTCTTCTGACCTTAAGTCAAAGGTCAAGCAAAACTAGTAATTTGGGAATTAAGCAGATTAAAGAGGGATTACAAAGAACACCATTGTTACAAATTGACAGGCAATCTAGAGAGATGTTTAAGGAATTTTTCCCCATAGCCCAAGGCCAGGAGATTACAGATACTTTGACAGGAGAGTAAATCAGGGCAGGCTTTTTTTTGTTTTTTGTTTTTTACAAAGATAGGAATCATCTCCTTGATAGGAGAGAGTCTGAAGTAAACATAGCAAATAAAATGTGTCAACCACACTCATGGATAAAGAATGGGGACATCAGCATTGAACCAAGGGTTAGGAAACATGGGTGGCAGTGGCAGCCACCGTGGCTGCACCGCTAAGCAGCCACAGACCTCTGTGATAACCACACCACCCCCTTCTCTGGACATGAGTGCCTCTGCACATAAAATTAAGTCTTCTGCTGCTCCAGTATTGAATCATTTTAGCAAAGGAGCTCTGATGCTCTGTGGGTTTGTTTGATGATTGGTACGATGCAGTGAACCTCCCCTGTGTCGTCCAGGTATGAAAAATGTAGGAATCATTTATCTTTCCAACAGCAACAGTGAAGCACATCTTGGACCAGGGATAACAGTTCAAATACCATCCTCTAGTCCAAGAAATTTGGGGTGTGGTCTCCGACAGGCAGGTAAAGTGAAATAAGAAGTTCCATTTAAAACTCTGCAAGCAGGCTCACCCTTCTTTCCCTATTTTTCTAGGAGTCAGTGAAAGAAGAGAATGACTCCAAAAACAGGGACTGCATTTGAAAATAATGATACATGACACATTCTGAACAATTATTTATATGATTTTCCTTCTGTGCCTGCTTTTTCTCTCTCCCAAGCCCACGTTTATAAAACATTGCAGGAAAAAATGTCTTCCATAACAAAAACTGCTTTAGGAAAGAGAAGACCTTGTTGTTTATTTTCAGGCCCTAAAACTATTATGCATTCAAGAAACTGAAACTTGGAAGGGAGAAAAAAGATTCTGACTTATCCCCCAAATCTGTAAACTTCTTGGAAAGAGATTATATCAGGCAGGATACAGCCATTTTAAAAGCCAGTCAACTCTCCAGTAGAGAAATTAAGGATTTACATTTGAGTCTTTAGACTGTACCATTCTGAAAACTCAGAGATAATAAAATGATTTTAAAAAGCTGACTTCAGTTGACCGTAATAGCAGAATTATTCTCGTATTCATTTCCAGACACCAAAAGAAGGAAGACTTCTCTAGTATGGCCCCAACTTCTGGACAGTTTTATTGTTACCTAAGGAGAATGTGTCCAGTCTTTAGGAACCACATAGTGGTAAATGTGTTCCTCTGATTCCTATGACAAACTCTTGTGTGAACACATGAATTTCTCTGGGCTCTCAGAAGACTCTGACAGTGTTCATGGAGCTGTTAGTAAAAGGGATTCTCTCTCTCTCTCTCTCACTGTCTCTTTCTCTAACTCTGAAAGGACGAAATAATTAGAAAGATGGCACTCCTGGGAATACATAATTGCTGTTGGCAGTCCTTGTTTTTCCTGCAGTTGTTTATATTTTAACAACAAGGATCTGAATGGCATTATCCTACAGAGAGACCTATCCAAGTACAATCTCATTACTAAAAGACTCTGGGATCAAATGACTACTCCACTAATAGACTTCTTTTCAGACACTTGGTCTGGTGAACCATCATGGTCAGGTGAACTACAAATTTTATACATATACATATATGTGTGTGTGTGTGTGTGTGTGTGTGTATATGACAGTGGTATATATGTATAATATACATATGTGTATGTGTTTCTTGCTGATAAGAGGAATCGAGAGGTTTTTAAAGCTATCCAAACTAGGTCCAAATTGTGTTTAATCACATTAATGTTGCCTAAAATTCCTTTAAGAGAACCAGAAATCCCTGCCTTGCTGCAGACCTAGTTTCCAGTCTTGACAACTGAGTCCACTGTCATGGTCTCTTGTGCATTGCTGACCCAGAATGTTTGACCACTCTTTAGTCTTGACTTCCCTGCTTAAACCTTTGGCCCTTACCTAAGGGTGGCTGACCAGGGGGAATGCTCCTTCCATGCTCATTCTCCTGTCTACTGGGTCCTGTTGTACGTGGACTAAATCCCGAGAGTCCCCTTGCCTTGGTCTTCTGAATGCCTGGGGTTGCATATAACAATGCGCTATGGATCATCCCCGGTAACAGAGATAAATTTTCACAGACAACTCCAAATTCCCACTTTGGAAAGAGGTAAAACTGCCAAAAATTAGTGTCTTTTGCAGATTTCATTACTAGCTTATCCAGATATTTTTCCAGGAATGGTACAGCGGGGAAACAGATTGTTTTGAATTAAATTCCTCATCTTGACAAAGTTCTTCCTTAATGAATGAGTGACTGTGAAATTAAAAAGCCCAGAAGGAAGCAAGAGGAGAGAAGAATAAGGGAGTTTGGGTGACTGACTGCTGAATAATTAAGAAAAGATATTAGATGGTGGTAAAATAGAAAGCCTGAGCACATCATTGGTTTGTCCTTTGAGGAAATTAGCCCTGTGGTCTAATGAGAATTCAACAAAAGTGCTGTAAAAATTGAGAATGATATATATTTAATTCATATGCTTAAAATGTTATATAAATAGAAGAATAAAATTAGTCATTCAGTCAGATTTATCAGACATCATCCCTTCCTACTGAATATCAAAAGAAATTATGCACAAGTGATTATATCATAAATTATTATTTGAAATTAGAATGGGCATCTTTGCCAGAAAACTAAATAGTACATTTCCATTTCAATGTCATTAAGCTTTGTGTTTAAGTTTTAATTCCAGGATAGTTAACATACAGTGTTATACTAGTTTCTGGTGTACAATATAGCGATTCAGTATTATAAAGTTTTTTAGTTTTCAATTTTTTTAATGTTTATTTATTTTTGGGAGACAGAAAGAGAGACAGTGCAAGCAGGGTCACTGCAAAGAGAGAGGGAGACACAGAATCCAAAACAGGTTCCAGGTGTTGAGCTGTTAGCAAAGAAACCAACTCAGGGCTTGAACTCATGGACCGCAAGATCATGACCTGAGCCGAAGTCAGATGCTTAACTGACTAAGCCACCAAAGCGCTCCTCATTAAGTTTTTTTAAAAATGTATTTTTTGCAGAGCAAAAAGGTAGGACACAGACTAGTTACTTCAACTGTTATGGAGTCCTCTTCTCACAGTGATGGCTACATGGAGATTCACGAGTCTACTCACTTTGCGTATGTTAGAAAATTGACATCACAGCTTTAAGTTTATTTATATCTTGAGAAAGACAGAGAGAGAGCACGCGCAGGGGAGGGGCAGAGAGAGGGAGAGACAGAATCCCAACCAGGCTCTGCCCTGTCAGTGATGAGCCTGAGGTGGGGCTCGAACTCCTGAACCACGAGGTCATGATCTGAGCCGAGATCAAGAGTCAGACGCTTCACTCACTGAGCCACCCAGGTGCCTTAACATCATAACTTTTTTTTAAAGAAGACACCCTATCCTTATAAGACAGAGATGGATCAGACCTCCTCACTTTAATTTTTCATTTATGCAGCCTTCAATCTCTCTCTAAAAGCACTCACTTTCCTGGAACATTTGACCATCAGCTTCAAAGGACGGCAAGAGTTCCGAGCTGCTTTCTCCCGTCTCTTATTCCCCCACCCCCACTAACAACTCTACTGCTACTACTGACAGCTGAGGATGGCAGACTTGGCAATCATCAGGACTGTGGTCGAAGCTCAGTTCTGTATCAGCCCATTATGTGAAACGGTTGCATGCCATACCCAGCTATCAAGAAAGGCCCATCCCTGTTCAGCAACAGCAGAAAAAAAAAAAAAAAAAAAAAAAAAAAAAAAAAAAAAAAAAAAAAAAACATTCAGAGATAATGCTTGCTGGCTGGCTTGAAAGGGTTTAAGGAGAGGCTCTTTTATCAGCTGAGGTAAGCACTGATCCCACAAAAAGAATCTGGTTTTGCATCAAGGACCTCTCTACTTTTTACCTTCTGTGTGTGATCTAGAGACTTGTACAACATAAGTGTGCTCTGGCCCAACACCCCCCAGACTGAGTGAGCCCTTTTTTTTCCCTCTGAGTTCCCATAGCAATTTATGTGACTTTTCACGACATTGGTTCCTTTCTACTTCATATATCATCTCTCCCTTTGCGTTATAAATTCCAAAGTGCAAGATGCCTTCTTTTGGCTTTGACTCACCCACAGCATCCAGCACTAGATGACAATTATCACTCTAGATATCTGTAGCATAAACACTTCCAATTTTGTCCTCATCCTAGCCTATCCATAGTTAGAACTCATAGAAAAAGACTCAAATATAGGCAGAAGAAAAATAATACACATATCAAACTACCAATTAGAAAATTCTTTTCTCTTAGCCAGGTCCCAAGTACTAAACTTTTGTTCTAAAAATAGAAAAAAAAATACCCAAAGCAACTTTGAGTAATATATTAAAGTAACAGCTTCCTTTTTTAAAATGTTTATTTATTTTGAGGAGAGAGAGAGAGAGAGAGAGAACGAACATAAGTGGGGGAGAGGGGCAGAGTGAGAGGGAGACAGAGCCCACCATGGGGCTCAGTCTCATGAATCGTGAGATCATGACCTGAGATAAAGTCAAGAGTTGAATGCTTAACTGAGCCACCAGATGCCCCTAAAATATGTGTTTCTATAATGAGGTTGATATGATAGATATTATATAGCAAATAACGATCTTGTGTGGCTTGACCAAGGAAGAACCTTACCAGAATCTATTCCTGACTCTTGAAGCTCACAGCTACAAAAGGGACCAGAGAAGCTGGTAGCTTTGAGGATATGGTGACAGTGTTTCTTTGGAGAGGACTCTCCTCACCCCCAGCATCTTTGCTGATGGGTTGGGGTGGGCAGCGTTCTATCCCAGAGCTTGGGCGGGGGGGAGCCGGGGGGCACCTCTGCAAGAACTGTGATATGTGCTCCTGGGTTCTGAAGACACAGAAAACTAGTGCCTGAGAGATCAGGCTTAGGGGCCAGCCTACATGCTGCCTACATGTCCTTAAGCTGACTAAGTCCTTGGATGAGGAAACCAAGAGAGGGCTGCTGCATTGGGACTGATTGGAGGGATGCCTTCATGTTTCATATCATGTGTATGTGAGGAAGGAGAGAACATAGGAGAGGGATCATCCCTCCTCCCAGCCAGTAGGGTCACCTGGAGGAGGCTGGAGCAGGAGGAGATGTGTGATGGATGCCCTGGCAACAATCCATCTGGCCAAGAGAACTGCCACAGGTAAGGCCCAACAGCAAACCTCTTATGAACTCAAAAAGAATCCATGGGAGAAGAATCAGCTTCATCCATATTCAGGCCCACCATGGGGCATCAGCTTTAACCACCTATTATATCCAAAGAGAATAAAGCCCCATAGGCAA
>NW_026057577.1:24182210-24236045 GCF_023721935.1 Panthera uncia | reverse complement strand
TAGCAATCCCCAAAAGCAGTAGTTAGTAAAATAGGGAGGAGGTGAGACGGCAGAAGCCAGTACCTCACCCTGTATGGAGCAGGTACAACTTGGGAAACAGAAAGGTTGACTCAAGTTCAGATCGTTATTGTTCCAATGTCAGGATATTCTCATTACTAAATTGTGAGTGAATCTGTGACCTAAAGTGTTTGTAGGATTGCCACTTAAGAGTGAGTAGAGAAATCATGGGACTGCTGAAGTTTTCCTCTAGGGACAGAGAAAGATGGTTCTACTGAACAAAGTTTAAACACAAAGTAGTAAATAAAAAGAAAGCTGTGTTTTTATTTTACCACAATCCAAGAACCCCACTTGTTTAACATATTGGTTGCGTATATATTATGACATTGATTTACATGCTTTCAAGTCTTTTCAATGATAAATATCACTTTGTTGAACATTTTGCTATGTCTAAGACACTACGTTAAACACACCCTATATCAATCAGTATCTCAGAATACAAGGCACAGTCAAATTAGGACTGTCCTAGAGGAGTTCAATAAAGAGTTTAATATAGTTTAATTTGCAAAGATGTAAGAGGGTGTAGGATAGTGCTAACCCGGGGCTGGTAACAGCCCAGCTCTTACCCATCCTTAGGTCTGAAGGAAAGAGATAGGAGGAGTAATTTCCCTGAGCACAGAAGGAGAGTTTTGTAGTACGTTTCTGGAGAGAAATAGATAAAACCTAAGGCATTAATGTAGAGCAAGGTTCAGAATAAATGCCCAACCTCACTCCCAGCCTTTTCTCTGATCTTCTGTCTGGGTTCCTTTTTGGCCAAATCAATGGGGCAAGAGACACGGGAACCTCCTGTGGTCCGTGCGAATCAGCCTCGTGGAAAAGACAGCAGGGAGAAGAAGGGTGGAGAGTGAAGCTGGAGGGGCAAAGGAAGATTCTGCATGCATGTTTCATTTAATATGCATAAAAATTCTTATTATTCACATTTCTCAGATGAGAAAATTGAGGTCTAGAGAGATTAAGTAACAAGCTCAAAGTCAGATGGTTACTAAGTGAAGGAGTCATAGAGCATCCAGCTGTGTCTGGAGACTCTGTTCAAAGTCATTGCTATGCTGTCACTGTCTCATGACTGAGAGACAGCTTTTATAAAAATCCTATTTTACCTAACTCAAATCATGCTCGCATTGACACAGTGGCCAAGGAAGTGTTGGCCACAGAATATAATAGCTAGCAAGACTGACACAACATGAAACCCTAAAAAATTTGTTCTTTTTAAATTTTTAGCCAAAGTGCTCAAATCTAGGAAAAACTCACAGATGAACTAGAAAAGGAAATTGATTAATAGAGCCTAATTTAGAAATAAGCCGCTGGAATTTTTCATTCTTTCTTCGGTAAACATTTCTTATCCTTTATACTCCCTCATCTGACAAGGTCTGTAGATGCAGATAGACTACCATTTTTCTTTCTAGCTAGGTGCCTTAAACTTTCAGGTGTTGATATGTTGGATATCGTATCAAACCAAATGGCAGCAAGGGAGACATGATCAGTGCAAAGGTAAAACATGCAGTCTCACTCATACAAAAATTCTTCCGGCCAGATAATTCTAAATCAGTGATGACACACATATCTATCTTTTAAAGTCCTTCCATAAAGCAGTGGTCTTTGTGTTGTGAAGAAAACTTACAGCGAAAATCATGGGGTGCTTTTTTGTAATATTTCTAAAACAAATGAGTCTCAAAGAAGAGAAATAACCTAGATTTCAATATCTAGAGAAAACATAATTTATACACATATTGTTCCTTGCTGGCAAAAATTGAGACAGTTAAGAAAAATCAAAAATGAAAAAGTTAAGTTTAATACAGCTACAATCTAATTCCTACCAGTATACCAAAGGAAAAGTTAGCACATGATTTTCATTTTTAGGAACATTAAAAAAAATTTAACATTTATTTATTTTTGAGAGACAGAGAGAGAGACAGAGCATGGGCAGAGAGAGGGAGACACAGAATCCGGAAGCAGGCTCCAGGCTCCAAGCTGTCAGCACCAAGCCCAAGGTGGGGCTCAAACTCATGAATTGCTAGATCATGACCTGAGCCGAAGTCAGACACTTAATCCACCAAGCCACCCAGGCGCCCCTTTTAGAAACATTTTTAAAGAGTAGGCCAATCTGGAGCCCTTGATATAACTTCATTAATTCTTCATGAAACAAAAATACAAACCTCTAAATGCTGGAAAACACGGTGCTAAAGGCTTGAGTTTGCAAACATTCAAAACCACAAGAAAAGACATTGTGCATTGCATTTCTAGAGTGCTTCTTCCAGTCTATTTAAAATACATCCTAGACTTCATCAAGTCGGCTTTGGCTTTTCAATGCATAAAACTGAGGAATGGGAGGAGTAGGGTTGAAATCACAGACAAGAAGAAATTTCTTAAAGATGGATTAAACCATCTCTCCTGGTTTCATGATTTTGTCCAGCCAGAGATCTGTGTGGCCAGTGCCCAGCTGTCCCAGCCAATTCCTGAGGAGGCTCTGGGCATGTGAGGGAAGAACCCATCTTGAATGCCTAGTCCAGCAGAACCTTCAGATAACTTGACTGATTCAGTACCTGAATGTGGCCTCCAAAAAGATTGCAAATCAAAACTGCCCAGAATGTCAATTGTACACTATCCAGCACAATCATTGGGGAGAACCACAAAATAATAAACCATTGTAAAGCACACGATTTGGGGTTGGTTTGTTATATATCAGGAGATAACTGAAACACTATTTAGTCTCTCCTTGGAAGAAGATTGTTTGGTGTGTGAAAAGAGATCCAGTTAATTATCAGAGGGACCGCTTGGGCTGATGAAACGCTTTTGGTCCTGTTTTATTTTCTGGTAAAAACAGAGATCAGTAGGCAGAAGGAAAATTTGAGTTACCTTAAAAACTATATGTGCTCAGCAGAAATGAGTTAGAATATTGCTAACCTCAATTCTAGGGAAGCTAAGCTTCTCTGTAAAACCCTCTATAAGATCTTACTTCTGTTACTATTTCCTTAGTGGTTTGATTCCAGGGTTTGGGGAGTAGGGAGGGTAACTCTCAAATGTCCCCCAAGAATGATGTTGCATAGCTATTTAAGGACCTGAGAACATTTATTGCTACAGAGAAAGTAAATTATTTTTTAAATTGGAGGGCTATCAGTGGGATCAGCACTATTAGTCCTCAAAATCACTAATCTCTGTCACCTCTCCAAAGATTCAGTTTTAGAAAAGGCAGGCAGAAATAACTAATTTGGATTTCTTGACCATGGTAGGGATTCTCTCCATATATGAAACCATTAATTTGTAGAATCATAGGGATGTGTGGATCTGTTATATTTAGTAGGCTATTATTTGCCTTATAGGTTATGGTGGATTTTTGAGTAATAAACTAATATTTTCTTTTTCTTAATTAATTTTTTTAATGCTTATTTTTGAGAGAGAGACAGAGAAAGCACGAAGGGGGGAGCAGCAGACAGAGGGAGACAAAGAATCCAAAGCAGGCTCCAGGCTCTGAACTGTCAGGACAGAGCCTGACGCGGGGGTCAGACTCACAAGCCGTGATATCATGACCCGAGCCGAAGTCAGATGCCAAACCGACTCAGCTACCCAGGCACCCCTACACTCACATTTTCAAACAATGTGATATTTAACTAGAGAAAGTGAATGAATTTTAACTGACTTGAATGGTACATAGTGCTAAACTATTTCACCACACACTGTTAAAAGTAACACCAAATAGAGAATCCACCAAATTTATATTAGCACATTTAAGACAGTTCTGCTTTACTTTCAACCAACAAAACCCTAAGGATGCAAGCATCATCTGACACTAATTTTGTATTGGTTTCAGTCTTCCAGAGAAATAATAGATTAAAAGATTTGGAAAACAACAGAGGCCAGACCAATTAGACTCACTATTTAGGTTCTACTTTATTTAGCATAAATACGTTAATGTATTTTTCTCTTGGTTTCTTCTTTTCAATACAAATATACTTACAAAATTGGAAATATAAAGAATTATGTATATATGGCAATTTAAAATATGACATCAAAATGGCATTTCAAACTGCTGAACATATTTGCTTTTTTTGGTGGTTGTTTCAACTAGCTTGTCATTTAAAAAAAGAGAAGAAAGTAAAGCTAGACCTACCATGCAAATTACAGATGAATCAAACACTTTGGTATTAAACCATGAAATCCAAAAGGACTAAAAGAAAATATGGAAGAATTTTGAAATCTATTTTCACATGAGGAAAGGTGTTTCAAGCGAATCAAAACACCAGAAAAGAAAGACTGATTGATTTTACTCTGCAAAAACTTAGCGTTTTTAATGGTTAAACAAAACAACAACAAAACTTAATCAAAGCTCCAAAACACATGACATACTAAGAAAAAATTATCTTCAACCAACACGACAGCAAAAGGAAAATTTTCCTATAATATATAAACTTCCCTTAGAAATCTGTAAGAAAAACACCAACAGGGCAAGTTACCATGGAGGAAGGAAATGAAAGGATTCTTTATATACATACACATGGCCTGCATGCACATGCAAACATACAATTACAAACATACAGAACTGAAAACATGCAGTTAAAATAACAGTAAGATACCTTTTGAACCTATCTGACAAAGATTTAAAAATTTCCTTAAATACACTGTTGGTGAAAATGTGAATAAATAGCTACTTATATATTTTGTTTGGAGTGTAAATTGCTTGCAGTCTTTGTTACTATCAAAACTGTAAATACAGTCAATTCTCATTATTTGTGGTAGTTATGATCTATAAAGTTTCTGTAAACATTGAATTAGCAAATAATGAATCACAGCTCCTAGGAGAAATACAAAATTAGGTTTCTGTAAGCTGCTGGTCCCAATATTTTCATCATCTAATCAATAAATAATCTTGTTTTATGTGTGTTTTTCTTTAAAGACATATATACTGCTTATTCATTAACATCGAACTCATGGTCAAAAACACTATAACTCATGTCCAAATGAAACATATTTATCGAACACATGTATATTTGTCCTAAGGCATAGCACAGACTTCTTATGTTTAGGCACACCAGACAGAACTCCAGCATTATGCTTGAAAAATTTTTTTAATGTTTATTTTTTGAGAGACAGAGAGAGACAGAGTATGAGCGGGGAAGGGGCAGAGAGAGAGGGAGACACAGAATCCAAAGCAGGCTCCAGGCTCTGAGATGTCAGCACAGAGCCCGACACAGGGCTCAAACCCATAGGCTGTGAGATCATGACCTGAGCCAAAGTCAGATGCTTAACTGACTGAGCCATCCAGGCACCCCTAAGGGGGCAATTTTATTTTTTTTTTAAATTTTTTTTTTTCAACGTTTTTTATTTATTTTTGGGACAGAGAGAGACAGAGCATGAACGGGGGAGGGGCAGAGAGAGAGGGAGACACAGAATCGGAAACAGGCTCCAGGCTCCGAGCCATCAGCCCAGAGCCTGACGCGGGGCTCGAACTCACGGAATAAGGGGGCAATTTTAAACAACAAAAATCACCAACAATGAGCATAAGACTGAAAAAAATATGGAACTAATTAGACCTTGGAAATGATACTTGTTTCCAGGGTAAGAGCTAAAACAAGAAAGCAGAGCATCACCTTCTTCAACCACAGCTAAGAAAGGACACATCAGGGAACTCTAATGTTTTGCTGCACTGCACATGTCCATAAATGACCATAAGAACATAGTAAGTACTGATTTTGAAGTTACAAATAAATTTTAGCAGGTAAGTAGATTCACAAACATAGAATTTGTCAATAATGAGGATCTATTGTGGATGTGCTCTGTAAACTAGAGTTTCACGTATAAAAATGCGTACTGCATTTCACACATATGTCTAAACTACCTTTATAAGGTTAATCGTATAACATTGTTTGCAATAAAAATGGAAATGACCTAAATATTCAGGGTTACATAAATTGTAATGGACCCATTCAAAGGAATGTACTCTATGCAGTTCTATTATATTAAAGGTTTACTGAAAGATTTTAAAAGGATATCTCTGTTACTGTATTCATCATTCATAGTAAATTTCATAGAGAACATCCAAGATGAAAAACGTAGTTAAAGGCTAAGGAGTGTGGGACTCAAAGTCTGGGTTGGGGATTTACTTTATATTCTTATGTACTGTTTGCATTAAAGAAATAATTTGATAAGAAGTGTTTTTGTTTTTGTTTTGTTTTTTGATGTAGCGTCCTCACAATGCAACAACTCTGTCCTCTCTTTCAAGGAGAACAAAGAACTGAGTCTTCCCAAGACTGAAAGATTCAGAAGGGAAAAAGCAGCAAAGCTGACCAGGTAGAAATAGAGGAGGGAAATCAAGCGTTTGTAGAAGCCAGGTCTACAACCGTATCGAAGGGAAGGAATGGGGCACTTGGGTGGCTCAGCCGGTTAAGTGTCTGAATTCGGCTCAGGTCATGATCTCACAGCTTGTGGGTTTGAGCCCCGTGTCGGGCTCTGTGCTGACAGCTCAGCTGAGCTGTCAGCACAGAGCCTGGAGCCTGCTTCGGATTCTGTGTCTCCCTCTCTCTCTGGCCCTCCTCTGCTTCTGTTCTGTCACTCTCAAAATTAAACAAGTATTTAAAAAAAAAGAGGAGTAATCGACTATGTTACATATTGCTGCTAAATCAAAGAACAATTGAAAAATAATCACTGGATTTAGCAATGTGGAAGTTAATGATGTCAGGACAAGAAAACTGAGACTGAAGTGAATTTAAGGAAAAATGGAAGGAGAACTGGAAACAATACTAAAAGAAAACCTTTCAGTTTGCCAAGAAAAGCAAAGAAATGGGGTGGTAGTTAGCAGAGAAAGTGGAGTCAAGACAAAGTTGTTTTTTTGTTTTTTTTTTCAGATGAAAGGAATAATATGATTATAAGCTTATGTGAATGATCCACAGAGAGAAAAATAAAAATCGCATAGGAAAGAGGAGACTGCCTGGGACAACTGAAGTTCGGTAGTTTGAGCCCACATTGGGTTCTGCACTCTCTGTGTGGAGCTTGCTTTGGATCCTCTGTCTTTCTCTTTCTGCCCCCCACCCTCTCCGTCTCAAAAACAAATAAATGTTAAAAAAAAATTAAAAAAGAATACATGTGACAAAATGATAATAGAAACTATCATATTTTGCTTTATTAATAATTTAACAGGCATCGGGCAAGCTTATAAATGTGAAAATTGTAGTTATATTCAAGTACTGAAAATTGACGCCTGGGGTGCCTGGGTGGCTCAGTTGGCTAAGCTTCTGACTGGCTCAGGTCATGACCCTAGGGTCCATGAGTTGGAGCCTCGCATTGGGCTCTGTGCTGACAGCTTGGAGCCTGAAGCCTGTTTTGGATTTTTTGTCTCCCTCTCTCTTACCAGCCCCCACCCCCAGCCACTTTTGCTCTGTCTCTCTCTGTCTCAAAAATAAATAAACATCAAAAAAATAAAAATAAATTGATGGTAATCTTGTCAACTTTACTTAAAAAAGTTCATAAAAGGCTGATGGGAATCAGAGGCTCTGATTCCTTGCTGAATTTCCAGCTTGATGGTTTGAAAAAAAAAATAGAATTTTATTAGGCCTTTGTAGGTTTTTAAAAGTTTGTATCATTAAGTCGTTTTTTTTAGTTCTGTTTCAATAATACAGGTGACTACAGTTAGGCTTTTCTTATTTTAAGGATATGTTTCAAGTCCCAGCTCGTTAAGTAATAAATGTTCAGTTGTGAAAGACTTAAAGATCAACAAGGTACGATAACTTGCCTAAAGTCTCTAGGTAGCAAGCAGAAAATTCTGTATTTGAGTACAGCTTTATCTGAAGTCATTCTGTTAATTCACTATATGAAGCTGCTAAATTGAGTTACCTCAGCAAATCTCTCTCATGAACATTAGTGCAAAACTGCTTAACAAAATATTACTAAAGTCAGCATTGTATAAAAAACATGATCAATTTGTGTTTCTCCCAGGAATAAAAGCATGATTTCACATATCAAGATCAGGGGTGCCTGGGTGGCTCAGTTGGTTGAGCATTCATTTCAGCTTTGTGATCTCACAGTTCACAGGTTAGAGCCCCGCATCTGGCTCTGGGCTGACAGCGCAGAACCTGGAGCTTGCTTCAAGTTCTGTGTCTCCCTCTCTCTCTATCCCTCCCCCAGTCATGATCTCTCTCTCTCTCTCTCTCTCTCTCTCTCTCAAAAATAAATGAACATTAAAAAAATATCAAAATCAATTAATGTAATTCACTACCACTATATCAACACATTAAGGGAAAAATATACAATCATTTCATTAATTTCAGAAAAAAAAGCCCTTGGAAAATACAACATCAATTTATAATATAAACTCTCAGAACTGGGAATAGAAGAAAACTTTCTCAACTTCAAAAGAGGCATCTATGTAAAATCTCTAGATAATATAACACTTAACAGTGAAATAATCACTCCTCTTTAACATCAAAAACAAGATGAAATCTTTGTTCTCACCATTCCCAAATTCAGTATTGAACTAGATGTCCCAATCAGTGCAATAAGACAGAAAAAGAAACAAAGAGATTAGAAAGATAAAAGTTTTCATTATTTTTAGATGACATGATTATGTATGAAGAAAATGTTGTGGAAGTTATCAGAATAATATAAAAAGTAATCATCAAATTTAGCAATGTGGCAGAACATAAAGTCACTATTCAAAAGTAAATAAATAAATAAAGCCAAGCAACCCTTCATTTGAAAATGAAACTTTAAACATTTTGTTATGGCATCAAAACATCAAATATCTTAAACTTCTAAAGGGGAAATATTTAAAAATACTAAGAAGTGATGTATAAGATTCCTGCATGGGAAACTATAAAACATTCCTGACAGAAATTAGAGAAAACTTAAATAAATGAATAAATCCTATGCTCAGGAATCAGAAGACTCGATGTTATTAACATTTTTTAAAAAAAATTTTTTTAACGTTTATTTTATTTATTTTTGAGACAGAGGGAGACACAGCGTGAACAGGGGAGGGGCAGAGAGAGAGGGAGACACAGAATCTGAAACAGTCTCCAGGCTCTGAGCTGTCAGCACAGAGCCTGATGCGGGGCTCGAACTCACAGACCGCGAGATCATGACCTGAGCCAAAGTCGGACGCTTAACCGACTGAGCCGCCCAGGCGCCCCAATGTTATTAACATTTTTAATTGGTAGGACAATTTGAAATTTTATCTGTAAAGGTGAAGGGTGAAAAATAGCTAAAACAGTACTGGACACCAAAAGTGAAGATAACAAAAGCAAAAATAGACAAATGGAATTACATTGAACTCAAAAGCTTCTGTATGGTGAAGGAAATCTTCAACAAAGTGAAAAGGTAACTTATGGGATGGCAGAAAATATTTGCAAAGCATGCATTTATTGAGTTTAATATGTAAAATATATAAAGAAATTATAAAACTTAATACCAAAAAAGTCTGATTAGAAAATGGGCAGAAGAACTGAATAAACATTTTTGCAAAAGCATACAAATAACCAACAGGTACATGAAAAGGTGCTCAACATCACTGATTATCAGAGAAATGCAAATCAAAGCCAAAATGAGATATTACTTCATACCTATTAGTATTAAAAGGTAATTCAAACTTGGAGGACATTATGCTAAGTGAATTAAGCTAGAAAGCGAAAGACAAATACTACACAACCTCACTTAATATATGTAATCTTAAAAAAAAATGTTAAACTCATAGAAACAGAGACCATATAACTGGATGCCAGGAGCTGGGGGGGGTAGGTGAAATGAGGTGAAACTGATTAAAGATTGCAAACTTTTAGTTGTAAGATAAATATGTTTTGAGGATCTAATATAAAACATGGTAACTACAGTTGATAACACTTCTGTGTAAGTGTAATTTGCTAAGACAGTGTAACTTATATGTTCTCATCAATCAATCAGTTAAAAAGGTGTTAATTAACTAGATGGGGTGGATCCTTTTCCACAGTTTATGTATATCAAATTACCATGAGGTACACTTTAAATATATTACAATTTTATCAATTATACCTCAATAAATATGGAAACATTTTTGAAAAAGGAAAAATAGATAAAACATTGTTAAAAAAGAAAAAGATGTAGGACTTATGCTACCTAACTTTAAGACTTACTATAAAGCTACAGGTGCCAAAAGAGTAGGGTGTTGGCAAAAGAAGAGACCAAGAAATCAAGAGAAGTGAAAAGAGATTCCATGTATAGATCCTTCATTGTGGACACAAGCGCTCAAGTAAATTAAACAGAGAAAGGTAAATCTTTTCAATAAGTCATGTGGGAAAACTGAATATCCACTGGGGATAAAAAAAAAAAAACTTTGACACCTACCTCACACTACACTCAAAATTAAATCATGTAAAAACAGAGAACAATAAAGCTATTAGAAGGAAATACAGGAGAAAAATTTTGTAATCTTGGGGGTAAAAGCAAAGATTTCTTGGCAAGGACACAGAAAGTAAAAACCATAAAAAAAGTAAAAGACTTTTAAATTCATCAAAACTATAGGTAAAATCTAAAACCTTTTGCTCTTCAAGAAGTACTAGCAAGAAATAGATTTTTTTATTATACATTTTTAAATTTTCATTAAAATTTTTTTTTTCTTTAACATTTATTTATTTTTGAGACAGAGACAGAGCATGAATGGGGGAGGATCAGAGAGACAGGGAGACACAGAATCTGAAGCAGGCTCCAGGCTCCGAGCTGTCAGCACAGAGCCTGACACAGGGCTCAAACTCACGGACTGCAAGACCATGACCTAAGCCAAAGTCGGATGCTCAACCGACTCAGCCACCCAGGAGGCCCTAAATTTTCATTTTTTAGAGCGGGAATGAGTGGGGGAGGAGCAGAGAGAGAGAGAGAGAGAGAGAGAGAGAAGAGAGTCTTAAGCACATTCATGCTCAGCGTGGAGCCCTATGCAAGGCTCTATCCCCTGACCCTGGGATCATGACCTGAGCTGAAACCAAGAGTCAATGCTCAACTGACTGAGCCACCCAGGTACCCCAACAAGAAATATTTTTAAAAACCACAGACTGAAAGAAAATATTTATGACACATAAAATTGGCAAAGGAATTATATGCAGAATATTAAAAGATGCCTGCATCACCTAATTAAAAAGACAAGCCAATTTAAAAATCAGCAATAGGGACGCCCGGGTGGCTCAGTTGGTTAAACCTCCAGCTTTGGCTCAGGTCATGATTTTGCAGATCTTGGGTTTGAGCCCCGCATGGGACTCTGCGCTGACAGTTCAGAGACTGGACCCTGCTTCGGATTCTGTGCCTCCCCCGCTTTGTCCTCCTCCCCCGCTCGTGCTCTGATTCTCTCTCTCTCTTTCAAAAATAATAAATATTTTCAAAAATCAGCAACAGACTTAAATCCTTCACAAAAGAAGCTATTTGTCAAGTACGCAATAATTTATTTAAAAAATGCTCAATATCACTAGGTATCAAGTAAATGTAAATTAAAACTGCAATGAGATACCACTGCTTACCCACTAGAGGGATGGAAACGTAAAAGACTCACAACAGGAGTTTTGAAAAGGACATGGAACAACTGGAATCCTCAGGCATTGCAAGGCAAAGTGTACAATGCTCCAACCATTTTAAGAATTTTAAGAAAACTGGCATTTTCTTGAAAAGTTAAACATACATTTATCCTCTCATCAACATTCCTAAGCATTTGGCTTCTATTTATCCAAGGGAAATCAAAGCATATATCTACAAAGTAGCTTTACATGAATGTTCATAACAGCTTTATTAATAATAGCCCCAAGCTGGAAACAACCCAGAAGACCATCAATAAGAGAATAGATTAAAAAAAATAATAATGTCATATTCATACACTCCAATACTTCTCAGTAATAAGATGGAAAGAATTACTGACACACACAAAAACATGGATGAACTGTGAAAATAGTACGTGAAATGAAATAAGCAGATACAAAAAAGGGCATATGTATGATTCCAACTATGTGAATTCTAGAATAAGCAAAACTAATGTATATGGCTAAAAATGAGATTAATGGCTAATCCTGGGAGATTGACTGGGAAAGGGTGAGAAAGAGTTTCTACAATGATGGAAATGTTCTGTTTATTGATGCGGATTCATCAAAATAGACTGAATGGTACACTTAAGATCTGAGCATTTTGCTGTATGTAATCTTTAATGTGAAAATGGAAAAATAAAATGTAATTGTAAGGCAAAATTAACCCTGAAACTTTTTGTGTTACCATTCTGTTTTTTTTTATATGTAATAATACATTTTAGCTCTACATTACCTGAGAGGATAAAGATCCTTAGTAAGGGAATAGTCTATAATAGTGTATCTATAATGCCATATATAGTATATCTATAATAGTACTAGTATTAATATCAGTGTTATGTGTTTTTAGTATTAGCTCAGTTAATCTACTAAGCTAATAACAAGATGTGTTTCATATAGTAAGAACTATACTACTATGTGTTTTTTGTTTGTTTGTTTGTTTGTTTGTTTGTTTTGGCTATAAACATTTCCAAAAATTGAGGAGGGAAAATGCTTTTCTTAGCTGGCATTGTCTCTTTCTAGAAATACTACAATTATCCTCTTACAAAAAAGGAGACTAAACATAATGTGATAAATCGGGACCTTATTATAACAAACTATACATAATAAAAAAAACTATTTCAGTAATAACATTTTAAACACCCTAATGTACATAGTATAGTTCAACTCAACAATTCTTGATTGGATTCAATTTTGAAGAATTTCACAGCCACATCCAGGCAAATTAGTCAGATGACATTTAACTGGCCTGACATTTCAATGGGTCTGGTTGAGTAAAACAAAAATACATTCCTGAAACTGTGCTTCAGGATCTACTGGAGTTGGGTAAAAACCAAAATCAGTCCATTGGCATGGCAGCATTAATTTGTCCAACAGGTCCATTACTTTCTCAATTTTTATCTTAGCCATGGCCTCATGTCTTTCTGTCTCAAGGTATTTACAGGGCAAAGCTCTTATAGGGAACTAATGAGCTAGAATAGTTTCATTTTACATCAGACATGCTCAAGAGTGCCATCAGCTGGTTAGAAGACTAATGATCAAATTGCACACTTAGAACAGGTGGGTCTATGACCAGGCAATCGATAAAAACATGATCTATGTAGAATGCAACCACAGTGTTTTAAGAAACTTTATGAAAAATAGGTTTAAACAAGGGCAAATATTACTCATTTTGTTCACATCAGTTTCAGAAGAAAGCCAAGCCCCCAGAGACAATCATCCTTACACTGTAATGCCAGGGTGTCAGTAACTTAAGCATTCAACAATTCATTAGAAGAAGCGAAAAGTAACACATACTTTTAATAAAAGACCTTTAGGAGATGATGTGCTGCAAATATTATGTTCCCAAGGGCATGTGGTACAGATTATTAAAGATTTAAGGAATGAATGTAAGGTACTAGGTCCATTTTCCTTATTCATTTATTACCAGTGGAGGTTGTGTTTCACTGACAGCATCATGCTTAAGATTATGCGTTTAAAACAATTATTTGATCTCTTTAATAATTCTCATAATGTCAGTCACTGTCATCCTAAGTACACCAAAGGATATCACTAGTTGGTCTTCACACTGGTTATGAGAACTCACACCATTTATATTTGCTTTAGACATCTTGCTTTTAGGATATCCTGAATTTCACCATTTCTGGAAACTGAGCATCAAGGAAGTCTGTTAATGTGCATTAGATACCAAGTACCCCGACTGAGACTGCTACATTTTAAAGGCCAGAAATTTTAAGCGCCCAGAGCAAACTTCAGAAAATAAAATGTTTGTTCTGTGTAGCTGCTGAGCAACTTACTTGTTTAGGATACTGCAGGTTGCTTGGAAACACCTTTTGTTCCTCAAGCCCACATTAATCTTAGGTACAATCAAGGTCATGAAGTTGCAACAGGTAGAAGCCTAGGACCCTAAGGAATCTAAATCACATACTCTTACTGATTCATTCATTCACTCAGCTCACTTTAGTGAGCACTTACAATGAGCTAGGCATATTGTGCTCTTTGTCTACCTGCCTCATGTTCAAATGAATATTCACATAGGAAATTCCTCCATCGTTAGGAGCAGGCTCTGTCCCTTTTATATTTGTTCAAGAGTTTTAATTCCTGTAAGTGAAAAAAGCTATCACCAGTTCGAAAGTCTTTTCTGTTTCTACTAGGAAGCCCAGTGAAATGTAAGACAAATAAGAGGCTCATGTCCTATGCCAATCTCCAGACATTCTCTAGGTTAGCATACACACGAAGCAATCCTCTCTCCCTGGCTATTCTACTGTAACCTCATAAAAGTGAGATTGGCAAATGGATATTTTTGTTTTACCACAGTATATTTTTGAATGTTTATTGGCCAACACATTGATTGTTTTATTCTTGAAACTATAAAATAATTCTACTCAAAACTATTGTCCAGAAAGTGAAAAGTCAGCCCACAGTATGGTAGAAAATATTTGTAAATCATGTATCTGATGATGGACTTATTAACAGAATACATAAAGGACCCTTACAACTCAATAGTAAAAAGACCAAAAATAATGTTTAATGGTCCAACAATTTTAATAAACATGTCTCCAAAAAAGAAATACAACTGGCCAATAAGTATATGAAAAGATGCTCAGTATCATTTGCTATTAAGAAATGCAAACCAAAACTACAGTGTGATACTTCACATCCACTAAGACGGCAATAATCAAAAGGACAAACAACAAGTGTTAGCAAGGATCTGGAGAAATTGAAATCATCAAAAATTGTTGGTGGGAACCTAAGATGTTATAGCTTCTGTAGAAAATAGTTTGGATATTCCTCAAAAACTTAAACATGGTGTTATTATATGATCCATCAATTCCACTTCTAAATATATACTGAAGAGAAATGTAAATATATATCCATGCAAAAACTTGTACGTGAACATTCATAGAATCATTATTCACAACAGCTAAAAGGTGGAAAAAAGCCCAATGGCAACAGTTTATGTATGAATAAGTGAATATTATTCAGCAATAAAAAGGAATGAAGTACTGATATATGCTAAACATGAATAAACCTTAGAAACATGTCAAGTGAAGAACCATATTACAAAAGATGATGAACTATATGATTCCAGTGTTAAGAAGTGTCCAGAAAAGGCAAATCAGTAGGGACAAAAAGTTGGTTACTGACTGTTTAGAGGTAGATGGGAGAAAATGAGGGGCAACAGCCAATGGCTTCTTCTACAGGAGAGGAGGATGTCCTATGATTAGATTGTTAGGATGACTGTACAACCTTATGACTGTACATTGAATTGTATACTTAAAACAGATGAATTTTATGGTATGTAAATTATATCTCAACAAAACTATTATTAAAAGTTAAATTATTCTATTTCCAAAGCTTAAATTATCTATAAAAGAAAACACATCTGTATATTTTAAAGCAAACAATTTTAGATATGACACCAGAAGCAAAGACAACAAAAGCAAAAATAAACAGATGAGACTCCATCAAATTAAAAAGCTTCTACACAGGGGCACCTAGGTGGCTCAGGTGGTTAATCATCCAATTTCAGCTCAGGTCGTGATCTTGCGGTTTCTGAGTTCTAGCCCTGCTTCGGGCTCTGTTGTGACAGCTCAGAGCCTGGAGGCTGCTTCCGATTCTGTGTCTCTCTTTCTCTCTGACCCTCCCTCACTCATACACTGTCTCTCTCTCTCAAAAATAAACATTCAAAAAAGTTAAAAATTAAAAAAAAGCTTCTGCACAGCAAAGGAAACCATCAACAAAATGAAAGGCAACCTACTGGATGGGAGAAAACATCTGCAAATCATATATCTGAAAAGGATTAATATCCAAAATATGTAACAAACTTATATAACTCAATAGCAAAAAAACAATCCTATTAAAAAATGGGCAGAACATGTAAATTGACAATTGTCCAAGAAGACATACAGATGACCAACAAACACATGAAAAGATGCTCAACATCACTCATCATTAGGGAAAATGCAAATCAAAACTACAATGAGATATCATACCATATTGTTATTAAAGAAGATAATTCAAAAGGTTATTTAAAAAAAAAAAGAGATAAAAAATGTTGGTGAGAATGGAGAAAAGGGAATCCTTGTGTACTGTTTTTGTAAATGTAAATTGGTATGGCCATTATAAAAAAACAGTATGAAGCCTCCACAAAATAAAAATAGAACTATTATATAATCTGGCAATTCCACTTCTAGGTATTGAACTAAAAAAAAAAGCACTAACTTGAGAAGATTTATTCAGCCCCATGTTCACTGAAGCATTACTGAAGACAGCCAAGATATGGAAATAACCTAAGTGTTCACTGACAGAAAAATGGATAAAGAAGTTAAGGTATATATACAAAGGATTATCATTTAGTCATAAAAAGAAGGAAATCTTGCCATTTCTGACAACACAGATGGACATTAAGGGTGTTAAGCTAAGTGAAAGGAGTCAGACAGAGAAAGACAAATATATGACTATAGCTTATATGTAGAATATAAAACAAAAACAGAAACAAAAAATCAAGCTCATAGATACAGATAACAAATAGGTAGTTGCCAAAGGTGAATGGCAGAGCATTACTAAAATGGGTAATGAGGGATAAAAGATAAAAACTTCTACTTATAAAGTCATAGGGATATAATGTACAGCATGATGGCTATCGTTAACAATATTCTATACAGTATAGTTGGAAGTAACTAAGAGAATAGATCTTTAAAGTCCTCATCACAAGAAAAAGTTTTGTAACTATGTATGGTGACAAATGTTAACAAGACTTATTGGAATTACTGTGGTGACTAGTTCACAATGCAGTATATATATAAACATACAATCATTATGTTATTCACCTGAAACTAACATAATTTTATAGGTCAATTATAGTTCAGTAAAAAATAAATTTTATGTTTTTAATATTTATTTGAGAGAGAGAGAGTGCGAATGAGCAGAGGAGGGGCAGAGAGAGAGAGAGAGAGAGAAAGAGAGAGAGAGAGACTCAAAGCAGGCTCTACTTGGTCAGTGCGGAGCCCAGCACGGTGCTTGATCTCATGAAGAGATCATGACCTGAGCCGAAATCAAGAGTTGAATGCTCAACCAACTGAACCACCCAGGCCCTCCAAAATAAGTAAATCTTAAAAAGCTCTTGGATATGAGCAAAAATGTCATGGAACACCAAAAGCCTACCCTTCCAGAGAAGCAATTAAAAAGAAAAAAAACTATCAAAAAATTTCAGAACTCCGCAAACTAACCAAAAGCTTGTAGCAACCTGAGGAGTACTTATTTAACAAAAAAGGCTGAATCTGAATAGGAAAATTGAGCTTTGTGAAATTTCAGTTTATCCTAGTATCATCCCCGGCTGCCTAGTATCATCCCCTGTTGACTTAAAAATAACAGCTGACATTCTCAGTTCCAGAGAAAACAAAACGGATCTCATTTGAAAACACTTTTCATTTTTTATTTTAATTTATCTGCTAACTCCCTGGAAGACTCGCTCAACAGGCTTGTTTTCACTTTACATAATTCAGAACTCATCTAATGCTAAAGCCTCTATGGTGGACATTTGTCAAAAAAAAAAACTTACAGGCAAATGTTTTAGTCACTGCTGCCTGAGGCAATGGATTACAACTGGGGCAAGCAATAGACTAACCAAAAATGTTGACAGCAAAGTCCAGGGAATGTGATGCTTTGGGAAATTAGGGCTGTGAAAAGCACTGACATATTCCTGGAAATCTAGACTACATATATGCCCAAGTTGGGTGCAGGCTCGGGCAAGACCTGAGAAGGTCCAAAGTTCTCACTATTCCTGACTTTGAGAAAGAGGTATCAACTGCCTAGTTGAGTGCTAAAATTTTTCCCAAAATATATAAAGAATAACCCCTCAAGGACTAGATATCTTGAAACCAGGCATTTTAAGGAAATCTCTGTGAAATCATTCACTGAGTACTAAGCAGAATAAACTTTGGTGGCCACATTGCACAACAAAGAATACAGATTTTACAAAATTAGTTCAGAAAGGCACCAAATAAATAAATAAATACAACTACAATAAGAAGCAACAACAAACAATAGGGGAGGGAGAGAATCATATATTCAGAGATACCACATTATAATACTCAAATTTTCCACTGTTCAACAAAAATTTATTAGGCATACACAGAAACAGTAAAATATAGTCCATACACAGGAGGAAAAATAAAAGAATACATAGAAAATGTCCCTGAAGAAATCCAGACAAGGAACTTGTTAGACAAACACCTTATATTGGTAATTTTAAGTACGTCCAAAGAGCTAAAGGAATGAATTTCTAATAAAGGAAAGCATAGAATTAAAATCTCAATGAACACAGAATAACAAAATGATGGAAATTATTCTTAAAAAAAGAACCAGATAGAAATTCTGAGGTTGAAAAGAGTGATAAATGAAAACTGAAGTGGAAATTTACTAGAAAGACTACTTTCATCAGAAAGAAGAAAGAATCAGTGAATTTGAGGGCAAGTCAATTCAGATTATCTAGTCTGAGGAACAGGGAGAAAAATCAATGAAGAAAAATGAATATCACCTAAAAGGCCAGTGGGATACCATAAAGCATACAAACATATGCACTGTGAGAATTCAAGCAGGAGAGGAAAGAAACAAAGATGTTTACTTTGAGAGAGAGAGAGAGAAAACAGGAGTGGGGAAGGGGCAGAGAAAGAAAGAGAGAGAATCCCAAGCACGAACTGTGACATCATGACCTGAGCCAAAATCAAGGTCAGATACTTAGCTGACTGAGCAACCCAGGCTCCCCAAGAAACTTATTTTAGATTTAAGCACATACTAGGTTGAAAGCAAAAGAATGGAAAAAGATATTCCAAGCAAATACTAGCCAAAAGAGAGCAAAAGTAGCTATACTAATCTCAGACAAAATAATCTTTAAGACAAGAACTATTACAAGAGATAAAGGACATTATTTAATGATAAAAAGGTAAATTCACAAAGAAGATATAATAACCCCATATACACATACATTAAACTTTAGAGCTCCTAAATATATGAAGCAAACATTGAAAAAATTTTATAGACATCTCTACAAAAACAGGAGGAGAATTCAATCCCTCTCTTCCAGTAATGGATAGAACCGCCATACAGAAGATTAATAAGTAAATAGAAAGCTTGAACATTACAGAAAGATTAGACCTAAGAGACATTTACAGAACATTCCAACAGCAGAATACACATTTTCCCCAAATGATGTGAAATATTTTCTAGTATAGACCACATGTTAGGCTGGAATGAAGGAAGTGAAAATCCAGTTGGGATGGGTTGAGAGAAAAATGGAGGGGAACATTTGGAGAAGGTGACCACAGACTCTTCTTTTAAGAAAGAGATCAAAGACTCTTCATGAAAAAGAGGCAGAAAAAATAATCCATTGCTGGAAGAAAGACATGAGAGCTATATACGGAGAATGTCATAATAAAGCAGAGAAAGTACAAGGGACAACCTGGGAAAATAGATTTTGTTTTTAATTTAAAAAATTTTTTTTAATTTATTTTTGAGACAGAGAGAGACAGAACATGAGCAGGGGAGGGGCAGAGAGAAAGGGAGACACAGAATCCGAAGCAGGCTCCAGGCTCTGAGCTGTCAGCACAGAGCCCCATGTGGGGCTTGAACTCACAGAGTGTGAGATCATGACCTGAGGTGGTCAGACGCTCAACTAACTGAGCCACTCAGGCACCCCTGGGAAAATAGATTCTTAAGAAGAGAACAGAAGGATGGGCTTCAAACTACATTTGTTATGATTAACAAGTCAAAGGCAGAGAATGTGGGTACAGATGCAGAAAGGATGGTAATAAATCTGTTGGCCAGAAGACGAGGGAACTCCCATTTGAAATTTTCTATTTAATTTTAGATTACTGAAATGAAGTTACTAGCTAGATTGAGTGAAGATGGAGTCCTAGAAATCTGTAGAGAAAATATGATGGGATTAATTACTAGTGTTGCTTGATCATTTGTGTTCAAAAATCAATAGTGAAACTAGTCAAGAGGTTTCTGTAATTTTCTCTACTTTAGTCATTAATATGATAAAGAAATGTAGACAACAGACTGTTGGGTTCAATCAGAGGGGAAAAGTTACAGGGTAAGGAGAAAGAATAAACCAGATACTAAAGTCATTACTGACTGAAGATAGTGAGCTGGAGTTCAACACAGAATAGCAAGAAGTAGTATTAGCTGGTGGCAAAGACTTTTGCAACAAGCTTTAACTGAATGATGTTTTCAAAGTGTGCAGGAGGAGAAATGGTTTGAACATAGCAAGCAGACTGAAGTGTACAACAACCTTAACTTTACAACCTTAAAATCGTAACATATGAGGGAAAGCAACCTCCACTTGAAAAAGGTGAAAAGGAAGTTGTGTCCTCAAGGAATACTCTGATTACAGTTAGTGCAAGATAATCAATGTGTCATTAGGGGAAGTTGAGATATTGCAGAATTACCTGCAGATCCATCCTCAGCTGCAACAAGACAGAAGTCTTAGGAAGACTGGGGGTGGAAGACTGGTTTGAATAATGATTTGTAGAGAGCCATACAAAAGTGGTTTGTCTGGGTATTGAGGGATAACCTGGGATATCTGGCTAAATGTCAATGGTTCTCCAAGTGATGACTGAGTAGCAGAAAATGTTCTGTGTTAGGGTTAAAGTAGATAAAATGGAAAAATATCTGGGTAAAAAGGAGGCTTAAAGAATTCATCACAGGGAGAAAATCATACTAGGGTGTCAAATGTACTGAGCTCAGTATGAATTACACATTTATAAAGGATTGCAAATGATAGTTCGCCCTCCAGAGAACTACTGTATTTATAAAACGCTGTGTTTTTAAAAATACCTTTTCCTCTTTTATTCTCTCCGGTAATTTTACATGCGTATTTCCATTTGGGAGTAAATTAGCTTCCCGAAGAATGCATAGACGATCAATGTATTTCGTTAGAGAGGATGTCCAGGGCATGAAACAGATCTATTAGAAATCCCAATGCTTACATGTATATTAGAAGAATCAATCAAGGAAAAAATGCTCTCCCTGGGTTTTTTTTAAATTAATTAATTAATTATTTTTTTTTGTTTCTTCTTAAAAGGCATAAGCTTATGAGAAGCCTTAACAACCAAATGTGAAAATTGATGTCTAGTTTGGGGAACAACAAATTTTTCAGCTGTATGTGGAGGCACACTAGGACAAACTGCCCCTAAATAAATCAGGATTGCTTTCTACAGTTATATATGTACCTGTGTAATAATTTGTTGTAGAATTTATAGTCCATAACTCCAAGGAGCCAGGCCATCTGTTCTACAGGAGAATTTTTATTCCTCAGAAACAAATCCAGAATTTGTAACCCCAAAATAGTAAAGTGTATATTTACTTAGGATATCAGAAACTTGGAAAACATAAGGTTAATGTGATAAGCTATTATTGTTATAAATTTGTAAGTAATTGATAAAGTCTGTATCTCAGTTTACTTCTTTAAAGATTTCAGTTGATAGAACCAAAGAATGTTTATTAAATCCTACTAATAGCTAACAGTGAAAATATACTGCTTTACGGTGGTTTCTTTTCTCCATACTACTTCCCCATATTATTAAGTAATGCAAAATAGTAGTCAAACGCCTGTTAATCTAC
Source organism: Panthera uncia (assembly GCF_023721935.1). Classification (NCBI taxonomy): domain Eukaryota; kingdom Metazoa; phylum Chordata; class Mammalia; order Carnivora; family Felidae; genus Panthera; species Panthera uncia. The sequence goes on along the minus strand of NW_026057577.1, from coordinate 24,214,347 downwards.
TGTACTAGGTTAGGCATAACATATAGAAGTATCTGCCTTCTTGACTTCAAATGATCTTATACGAGGGAAGAAAAAATAATCCACTAAATAGTTATTGAGTCTTTATGCTAGGCATTCATTATATCCTTTAATCTTCACTATGTGAGGTTAATATTATTACAACATTCTTGTTCTACAGATAAAGGGGAAATATTTTTGAAGAAGGCTATCAAAGTTTTAGAATGTATACTTGTGCTTATTTTTTATTTTTATTTTTTTATTAAAAAAAGTTTTTTTTATGTTTGTTTTTGAGAGAGAGGAAGAGACAGAGCATGAGCAGGGGAGGGGCAGAGAGAGAGGGAGACACAGAAACCGAAGCAGGCTCCAGGCTCTGAGCTGTCAGCGCAGAGCCCGTCACGGGGCTCAAACTCACGAATTGCGAGATCAGGACCTGAGCTGAAGTCAGACGCTCAGCTAACTGAGCCACCCAGGTGCCACTACTTGTGCTTAATTTTTTAAAAGTCAGGCAGATACCAGGTAACCCCTTAGGAACTCCCCACTCATCCAACAAAATGCAGTTGCAGAATAAATTAACTGCAAATTATCAGGAATTCATCACCCATTTTCTCAATTTTTATTAAAACAACTGTGGCAGTCACTGATTAATGTCAGTAGAAGGTATGGCCAGAAACATTCTGAATGGTTTCACAAATGAATACAGATCTAAATTAACATTGTGAACACATCCTTCAAAAATTGTGCCTTTCGCCCTATCCTGAAACACTCTAGACTTAAAATAAATGATCTTCTGTGCTAATCATGTAGCAAGCTATTTCCCATTCTCAAGTACACTTTTTTGATTCAAAGGAATGAGGTGGCCAGCCCAGGAGTGAAAAATCCATTTGTATATGGTTTTATATTGTAATGTGGAATTCAAGTCTCATCAGCAGTTTGACATTTGGCTGCTTGAGTGTCCACCATTTTGCTAAATGCACTCTTTAGTCATCAAGATATTCAGGAAGACTTAAAAAAAATCTCTTTTTCCTATTAACATTTAACTTCTTTTGGACAGTTCATAATAACCACCAAATAAGGTAAGTGTACTATTTTATTAACTTTCTTTAATAAGCCTGCCTAAAGTTTATACAAAACCGTAAATAAGGTTTGATGTTTTAGAGCTAGTTGCATTAATAATAATTTTAAAAAGCTGGTTGATTGTTTAAAAAGAGGGAAAAAATGCAATGTACGAATTCCAGTTTTTTTTCCTGTGCTTTAAATATATTTAAGGTAAGATTCCTAAAAATTACAAACTATTCCCTTAAACTTCTTGCATTAATAAAAACATTAAAATTATAAACTTTATTTTTTAGATAAAGTGGATTTAAACTTTTTCCATTAGAAGAGAATCTTTAAAATATTTAGAAAAGTTTCACCAATATTCTGGAAATCACTATAAAAACTATTCTATGGATATGGATATGAAGAAATTCTAATGTAAGATATTTCTTTTTTATAATGATGCTAAAATATGACTTTAGTTTACTTGAAAGGTGAAATATTGGTTGACAACTGCTTTTAAGTTTAAGGTATGAGGCTTAAATTAACTGTGTATTTTTTGTATTTACCCTGCACATTAGTCTTAGTTAAGAAAAATTATACACAACTCTGACATTTCAATAACCTTAAATAAGGTAAATTAATTTACTTTAAGAATTTTTACTTTATATCAGTACATTGAACTTTTAGAAAGGAAGTATTATAGATTTTTTTCCCCATGGAAAGTGAAATATATCTTAAATTATAAATACTGATAAGCAAAGCAAATTTTAGAAAAAGAAACACAGGGGCACCTGGGTTGCTCAGTTGTTTAAGTGACTCTTGATTTGAGCTCAGGTCAAGATCTTGTGGTTGTTGTATTTAACCCCATGTTGGACTCTGTGTGGAGCTGAGTGTGGAGCCTGCTTAAGATTCTCTCTCTGTCCCCTCTCCCCTGCTTGCACTCTATCTCTAAAATAAAAATTTTTTAAAAATTAAAAAATTCAGAAAAGAAACACAATATGGTATATATCAGGTACAGAAGGCTTCTAGAATTTTCAAAAATTATCATATTCAAAAACATTCAGGCATTACTAGTCACGATTTCATTTACACTGTATGATCTGTTGGCTCTTTGTTAAACATTATGGTATGGTTCAGAGTGTTCCACTCTGGTCACATAAGAAATGTTTTACAAAGAATGCTAAGTCAGCATTTTAATAGTTCTTAATAATGTTAATGCCTGGCAGCAACACCTTGGGAAACAGCAACATATGTACATACGTTTTAAAAGAGCAAATTCAAGTGTTACAGCTCTTTTAGAATTTGTCTAGCAGGTTTTCCGGTCTTTACCAGAAGACCCCTGCAAAAAAATAAATAAATAAAATAAATAAATAAAAGAGCAAATTCAGGTCCGTCTGTGGAGTTCAGTGACAGTTTCCTTAGTTTATTACCAAGTCACAGGTGTATCATTTTTAATTTGTTTGGTGGAAAATAAAGGTTAGCTATTTAAAACTTAGAAAACTACCTTATGACCCTTAAAATCTCCTCGTTTTTCTTTTGAACCCATTAAGAAACTTCCAGAAAGCAACTTAAGAAGAGCCATGAACAAGGCCAGTTAGGTACTGTGACTTTATTCCTTAAGAATTAGTTTGAGTGATGTTTCTGGTTTAGATTCTTACAGACATATAATTACAGTGTGGAGGTTCCTCAAAAAAAATTAAAAATAGAACCACTCTATGATGTAGCAATTGCACAACTAGATATTTATCCAAAGGATACAAAAATACTGATTCAAAGAGGCACACGAACCCCAATGTTTACAGAGCACTATTGACAATAGCCAAAGTATGGAAAGAGCCCAAATGTCCATCAACTGATGAATGGACAAAGAACATGTGGTATATATATTCAATGGAATATTACTCAGCAATGAAAAAGAATGGAATCTTGCCATTTGCAACAACGTGGATGGAGCTAGACTGTATTACACTAAGTAAGTCAGTCAGAGAAAGACAAATATCATATGATTTCACTCATTTGTGGAAGATACAAAACAGATGAACATAAGGGAAGAGAAACAAAAATAATATGAAAATAGAGAGGGAGACAACCATGAGAAACTCTTACATACAGAGAACAAACTGAGGGTTGCTGGCGGAGTGTTGGTTGGAGGGGAAGGGCTGAAGGGGTGAGGGGCACTAAGGAGGACACTGATTGGGATGAGCATGGGTGTTACATGTAAGTGATGCATCACTATATTCTATCCCTGAAAAAATATATAAATATATTTTTATCATTAATAAATAAATAAATAAATAAATAAATAAATAAACTTTAAAGAAAAATAAGCAGACATTTGAAAATTGAAAAAATTACATTTTTCTCTATTTTCTCTATTTTAACATTCTATGTTATAATTGTTTTTCTGATTATACCAGAGATACATGTTATAAATAGAAAAATAAGAAATTACAAAGAACAAACATAACATATATTAATGAAACTAAATATGTTAAATAAAATATACTAAATGTAATAAAAATAACATTGCCCATCTTCCTTTAACACAGAGATAGTGTGAAAATTTTTATTTATTAATTAAAGATCCTTGCTTAAATGTCACTGCTTTGTAGCCATGGCATTTTTCTTACCAAGGACAAACTTATTCTCCCTATTTTTCTAGATATGATTTCAGAGGAACAGGAAAAGGTGGCAGAGCAATGCAGAAGACCATTCCCACAGAAAACATGTCACTCAGCGTGAAACTAGTTACAGGAGGGAAGTCACGATATCAACAACAACAACAAAAAATCCCATGTTTCCTTTCCAGCCTGTGAAAGCATCCTAGCAAAACTGTAAAGATGTAAATTCTCCAAATGGTTTTGTATTTCTTTATTCTTGCTCTAGTAAGAAGACTTGAATTGAAACCCATGGCCATTTCTTCCATGATCCGTCCATATACATTCTTTTATATTTATGGAGAACACTGGATACTCTGATTTTATTACAGTTTAATGCTTTGAATTTGAAATGATGCCTTATGTGACTCTCCAAAATGTGACAAGAAATTTGATATTAAGAAAAGTTGTAGGAAAAGTGAAGAGAAAGTTAAAGAGTTGTTTTTGAATACAGTGATACCTCAGGAAATGAATTTTCTGAGATTAAAGTTTCCTTTGAATGATGAGATTCATTGTTAACACACTAAACCAGTAAATCAAACGCAACAGAGTTGTCCAAATATGTGACTTGTGGCAACTTCCTTCTGCTTTGCCTCAATTTAAAATAAACTGTGAATAGCCTTGGACAAGAAAATAAAGTTGAAATATTTGTTTTCTTGGTAACAGCCTCTTCTTTTTTTCTATTGGAGTCCCACTATCATCTTATTTTCCTCACTCTCACTAACATGATGCATAGAGACAGAATTTGATAGAACCACTTATGTTTATTCATTTATCTACTGATTATATTTCAGTGTAATTTTCCCCACTTTATATATTAAATTAAAGGAATCTAGAGTTTGTATATTAGGTCTTTTATCTCTACTTGTAGACTGAGACTTTTTATCTATCTTGCAATAATTTTTAATTAACAGATAGGGAGTTAATAAATGAGAGAGATCCAGGGGCAAGTAGCAATTCTAAAATCATGTGTGGCCTGCTCAAATGTGCTTTCCTAAAGATAAGAAAAATCTAGTTTTTCAGGGTGGTTCCATTTTCCACTGATGGAAAGACCCAATCTTAGACTATGGTGCTAGAAGGCCATTTTGGGGAACTGCCAGCACCATTTTCTACCATGTGCTTCCGTGAAGACTTGGATCTCTCACTAATGACTGTGATGTCTCCCCCAGAACACCCCATCCCTCCAGACCTCCACGCTACTTTAGTTTGGCATCCCTGGCATGTGGAAGGCTCCTAATAACTCTTCTTAACCTTCTCCTGCTTCAGATGTTCCCAGATACGTATGTTATACCTTTCCGAATATCTGGGTCTGAAGATGTACTTATTTTAACCCTCTGCCCCTTGTCCCCATGCCTAAGCCTATTTATTTATTTAACTCAAAGTATCCCCAAGAGGCCAGGTAGGCATTCCTACATTCTTGGGTTATAATGGCATCTTTTTTCTGTATTTTTGTTGTTAAATAAGCAATGGGGTGTGGTATTTAAGTTAGGCCAGGCATATATATCATAGACATCCAGGGTGACTGGGTGGCTCAGTCGGTTGGGCATCCGACTTTGATTCAGGTCATGATCTCACAGCTGATGAGTTTGAGCCCCACATCAGGCTCTGTGCTGAGAGCTCAGAGCCTGGAGCCTGCTTTGGATTCTGTCTCCTTCTCTCTCTGCCCCTCCCCCCACCCTGCTTCAAAAACAAATAAATATTAAAAAAAATATCTTAGACATCCAATAACAGTAACAAACTGTGTAAGACTTTTATGATATTTAACTTACACTGCACCTTGTGTATACAGATAAAATTCACTTTATTTTGCCAGTAAACATTCTGGTGACTTCTCCCTGAGCCACTACCTTCCTGTTAGTGAGGACAAACACCAATCTATAACTAGTCCAAGCTTAGTTTGGCCTATTAATTTAAAAGTAACTTAACACACCAGTGTTCAGACTCTTTTACATAAAAATTCTTGGATTCTCTGAGAATTTTCTTCACCGACACTACAGGATGGTTTGAGAGAGGTACAGAAGGTCCTAAGCCCTGCTTATGATACCCTTAGCATTCTCTGGTTTTGGGGATGAGGGTTCACTTGGATGTGCTTCTCCTGCTGGACAATCGTCCTCCAATCCTAATCTGGGCTCTCTGTTTTAGTCAGGTCTTGGTAGTCGTTACTTGTCACCCTCAGTCTCAGTTCCCATTGGGGCCACAGACACTTCTGAATTCTGCCTGGGGTTTCCAATGGCCCCACAGAGGTCCATCCTGTCACCATCATCGCACCTCACTCTAATTCACCAACACTCCAGTATAAGTGCCACAGCCAGACTCTCAGCTGCTTCTGGGTCACATCTGTGTGTGATGGGAAGTCTCTACTTATGCCCAATCTCTCTGTTTTGCTTGATGTGGCCGTGACCCAGCCTGGAACAGCAGCAGCCTATGATAGAGCCTTTTTTTCCAGGGACTTCAAGACCGTGTGTGTGGTGGGGGAGTATATGTGTGTGGTGTGTGGTGTGTGGTGTGTGTGTGGTGTATGAGTGTAGTATGTGAGTGTATGTGGTATGTGTGTGAGGTACGTGTGGATGTGTGGTGTCTGGTGTGTGCATGGTGTGTGTGTGGGCATGTGGTGTGTTTAGTGTGTGGTAAGTCATCTTCACTTATCTAACACATCTCTTCCTCTCTGGCGCAAAATCTGGATCATGGGCATTTGAGACAGGAGTTCATGTTCCTTGTTCTTTCCCTTTTTCTTTCTCTGCCATAACCACAAGAGTGGTCTTTCCTAACTTTCTCTGCTTTGCTTGCCTACCATATCTTCTGACATACCAAATCAACAAATTAAGGAATTTTAAACAATTCCTTTACAGTAAACTAGTCTATTTGCAAGATTCTGTTTTTGAATGTTAGAAGTCAAATGATGCCTTTGTCTTTTATTAAGACAAGGAATACCTTGTCTAATAGACATTCAGATGAATGGGTGCTTCTTGTGGTCATGTGCTCTTTAAAGATAAAAGAAAAAATACATCAGTAATACTCATAAATTTTCTCCCTTTGCAACTATGATCCTGACCTTCAGGGCTTAGTACTTTATTACTATTGTGGGGTTTACCTTTCTGTAGTTGAAACAGAACACGTTTATCTATCTATCTATCTATCTATATCTATCTATCTTCCTTTCTTTTCTTTTTCCTTTCCTTTCCTTTCCTTTCCTTTCCTTTCCTTTCCTTTCGAAAGCAAGAGCACGAGTGGGGGAAAGGAGCCGAGGGGTAGAGGGGGAGAGAGAGAGAGAGAGAGAGAGAGAGAGAGAGAATAAATCTTCAACAGGCTCCATGGTCAGTGCAGGGCCTGACACAGGGCTCAATCCCTGGGATCATGACCTGAGCCAAAATCAAGGGTTGTATGCTCAACTGACTAAGCTACCCAGGCACCCCAGAGCACCTTCATCTTTTAAAGTGATGTAAAAATAGAGTTGTTTGTAGGAAAAACATTTGGATAGGAGAAATGGAGGCTAGGTAAATAATGTTTAGGTTACCCTCAGCCTAAAATTCTATTTCTGTGATTCTAAGAATCAGAAATTCTCTATCCCATTTCTATCCTTCAACTGTGTGAAACTGTGTTCCATTTTATTTTGGCTCAGTCCTTGCTCCCATACAATCTATATCAATACAATGGCCAAAATGATTATTCTAGATGTAAATCAGATCATGGCTACTCTGGTCAAAACTCTCAAATGGCTTCCCATTGCACTTATTATAAAGCCAAAAATTGTACCATGGCACATAGAGCTTGCAGGTGTTCTAGTACATGTCCACCTCTGATTTAATTTCCACCCATTTTCTCCTAGTCCCTGACCACCAGCCTCAGTGGCCTCCTTGATGGTTCCCCAGAGTGTCAAACAACAACAACAAAATCACTTTTTTAAATGACACACGGAAAGAAACATGACTGACTTTATGACTCAGTACACACAAACGTGTATACAAAGTAAAGGAAATATCTTATGAAATATATGTTTACTTTATGCAATGAACTCTGGTATCTTCTTTTGAAATTGACTTTGTTCTATTCTACACTTTGTTTAAAAAATGTTCTTGATGGGGGCTTCTGGGTGGCTCAGTCAGTTAAGTATCTCTGACTCTTGATTTCAACTCACGTCATGATACCATGCTTTGTGAGATCAAGCCCCATGTCAGGCTCTGTGCTGACAGTGCCGAGCTTGTTTGGCATCTTCTCTCTCCCTCTCTCTCTGCCCCTCCCCTGCTCTCTCTCTCCCTCTCTCAAAACAAATAAATTCATTTTAAAAAAAGAAAAAAGTGTTCTTGATGGACTAAATTTATCATATCATTCAGTTCGGGTAGCATTGATATTACAAAATAATATCTTCCTTCACAACTCTGAAATAGCAGTTCCTTTTAGACTCAATTTTCCTACTCTGTTTAATTTTTCCCACAGTACTTACCAATCTAATATTATATCTACATTTGTTTATTTGTTTAGTTTTATTTTCTTACTTGACCACCTGGCATTAACCCAGGAAATAAGCTCTATGAATGCAAAGACTGTCAATATTTTGTTCAGTGATGGATTCACAGTGCCTAAAACAGTGCTTGGCTTATAGAAGGTACAAAATGTCTGTTCATAAAATAATGAACCACAGCGAATTCATACAATGGTTAAGAACTTGCAATGTGGAGCCAAATGCCAGGTCGAAATCTCAGCTCTGTAACTTCTCAGTGCTTCACCCTGGCCAAGATACATACACTTTCTACCTTACCTGTTGTAGGAATAATAATGAGCCATTACTTAGGTTATTTTGTGATTATTAACATTAAATTAACTTGTGTAACACACCTGGAACGGCGTCTGGCACCTAGGAAGTGGTAAGTAAATATTTCCCATTATTATTGCTATTGTTTATAAGATGGGATGAATGCAGAAAGTTATAGATGTGGAAATCACTCTAGAGCTGTCATTAATCATCTTAATTAATTAATAACACAGATACTTAGGTGACTAATGTGCAAAATTTGTGTGGAGTGCTGTGATGATAAATGATGCACCTGGCACAGACAAATAATTAGTTCTTATATGTAAAGTGATAGGTAAGAACAAGTCTATAAGTCCTTTCAGAAAGCTTTCATTGGAAAGACATGGGGGGAGAAAACGAAGTTGTTCAGAAGAGAGAGAGGCCCCCCCAGCCTCTCAGTAGGTCCCTGTGGAGAAATAAAATTGCCTTTACTTTCTCAGCCTTCTAGTAAAAAGCTCTAGCCCCCTGAGACTTCATATACTGTGAGATTTAGTTCTGTAGCCATTTGTCTAGTAAATTGCTCTGACTCAAAAGGATAATAAAACTCTTATCTTGACAAGAAGGCTGATGGCTACAACTTGGACTAGGTTCCTATGTTAACCCTTCAATGTGCCTTGAAGACTGGAACTGCTATCTTTCTAGATGTTTTTGTTTCAAGAAAGAGTTAGGCAGTCTCTGGAGACAACCTCTGGTTTCTAGAAAGCTTTCATTTACATACCAAAGGGCCAGAGCAAGAAGGAGATCCTTTTAGGAGATAAAGAGACATCTGTCTCCTCCCACTTTGTAAGCAGAGAAAAGTAATTTTCTCCTTTCTTGCCTATGGATGAGTCTGGCCACCAGGGTAAGACAAGTGACTTGGCTCTTATCTTGTCACTCCAGGGGTCAGGAATAGGGAATAGGGAGAATAACTCATTTATTACGTACCATGAAGTACTTACTAAGAAATCTGTCTTTGATCCTGAACACCACATGTATGGATTCACGATAATATGAATAAATGTGAAAATTAAAAACACAACAGCATCCAAATAATTTTTTCCAGATGAGTGAAGGACCTGGGTCCCCCTTTAAAGTAAACTTAGATTTTGTTTTCTCTAATGAAGGAAGTAATTATTATTAACACCCCAAAATTATTTTCCATTCACCAGGAAATTTAGTCATAGTTGATAAAACTAAATATAGTGGGATTAGACTTGAGTTGAATTCCTCATTAGGCCTCAGTCTCCTCATTTGTTATATGAGAACATTAATAGTACATACCTAATAAAGTTTTGGAGGCTTAAATCAGATACCCAGTTATGTGCGTGAGCTTGGAAACAGACCCTCTGGCCTTTAAATGACCACAATGCTGACTGAGAGCTTTATTCCAACTACAAGAGAGATCCTGAGCCAGAACCAGCCAACTAAATGTCTCCCAGATCCCTGACCCTCAGAAATTACAAGACAAAATAAATTTCATTGTTTTCAGCTGCTAAAATTTAGTGTAACTTATTACACAGCAACGTATAAGGAAGAGAGATGTAAAATCATTTTCACAATAGTTGGCATATATTCCAAAAAAAAGTTGGTCAATAATAGCAGCAACAGCAAGGCCTAGAGGGAAGAAATGTGATTACAGAGCAGGACGCTCATAAATGCAAAAAAAAAAAAAAAAAACAAACCCAAAACAAAAAACCTGTTTATATTTCAAAACAAAGCCATTCTAACCACTGCATACAAGCCAAACACAATCTTCATAGCATGATAATAATTTGACCTCTATAAGCAGATGCTGCAAATGTGGGAAGGACAACGAGAGTACACAAACTCTCACCTGGCTCTCACCCAAAGAATCACTTCTCTAAAGTACTTGAGATTTCTGACCCACTCCTGAAATGCAAAACACAGAAAGAAAGTTTTTCCTGAGGGGAAAATACCAGAAGTTCTTTAGACCTAAGAGTAAAAACTAAGCGTGTTTTCCTTCTGTGACAGTGATAAAAACAATAATGTGTTAAAGACAAACATAATATGTGACATATACCAAATGGGTACAGAGTAGAAACTGTGGTCCAGTGTCATGATTTTGCATGTTCAAATTGCCTTTTATGTGCCAATAAGTTTATATTTCCATCCATGTAGAAGGTAATAATGTGTGTGGTGGGGGGAGGCACAGAGGACAGAGACTAAAGTGCAATTTGAAAATAATTCACAAGTCCATGATATTTCTTTATAGAAACATGGCAAAGTCAAAAGTAATGCCCATCAATCATTATCTGACTAGAACTCCAGGTGAGTGAAAGTAACTAGGACAGATGAGCAATGGTTTATTTATTTCTATGTCACTTTATTTCATAGCGGACCCTATCCCTGTGATAGATCATCAGTGTCAAGGAAGTTGCAGTTTAATAATAAATGAAACGTTTCCATTCCTGTCAGTAGGATCATGAGTAATAACTTTTTTTTTTCCTGTTTACTCATTTTATAAATCATTTAATCCACCATGGTCATCTCCAGTAGCCCAAAACAATATTCAAGAGATCACAGACTTGAATTGCATAAATTTATTTATTTTTTCTTTATTCTTTTTGTTTGTTTGTTTGTTTTGAGAGAGACAGAATGATAGCGTGTGAGCAGGGGGTAGGACAGAGAACGAGGAAGAGAGAATCTTAAGCAGGCGCTCAGCCTGGAGGCCAATATGGCGCGTGATCTCACAGCTCTAGAGATCATGATCTGGGACAAAATCAAGAGTCAGAGGCTTTATCAACTAAGCCACCCAGGTGCCCCTCTTTTTTTTTACTTTTTAAATTTTTTGGTCATTTATTCATTTTTTAAAGGTATATTTGTGACATATCCTTCTTAGGTTGGTAGTCAAGACCTTCTGAAAACTGATCCTAACCTGACTTTCCTACTACCATACCACCTCATACATACCATGTTTTAGGTTAATGGAGATACTTCCCCATAAACCACACTGCTCTATCTGACTCTATTTCAGGTCTGCATGTTTAAAGACATCCACTATTTCAAGAATGCTACATTCTACCTCTGAATTGCCACACACAAAAGGATTCCTATGCAGAAAATCCATGAGAATTGACATTATATATATATATATATATATATATAGAGAGAGAGAGAGAGAGAGAGAGAGAGAGAGATACTGGAACTAATAAGTGATTGGTAAATGTTATAGGATGCAAGATTCATATTAAAAAAGGCAACTGTATTTATATATTTTAACAACAAACAAAAATTGAAATGAAAAGATAACATCAATTATAATACATTAAGGGTATGAAACACTGTGGAATAAATCTGACAAAGAATGCTCAAGATCTTTACATTAGTAACTACAAAACATCGATACACCATATTCTGAGTTCAGAAGACTCAATATTGTTAAATATAAATTCTTTCCAAATTTATCCATGTTTAATGTGATCCTAATAAAAACTTTGGCAAGACATTTTATAGAGTTTAATGAGTTCATTCTAAAATTCATCTAGAAATTCAAAGGCCCTACAATTATTCAAAACAATTTTCAAAAACAAATAGTTGGAAGAACTACTTTTACCTGATTTTAAGACATACTATAAAACTCTGCCAATCTAGACAGTGTGGTATCTGTGTCAAGAAAGAAAATACATCAGTGCAACTAAATGAAGTTTCCAGAAATAGTTCCACACCTATATAGACAACTGATTTTCTTAAAAGGTACAACAGAAATTTAACAGAGAAAGGATAGCCTTTTAACATATGGTACTGGATCTACTGGCTATAAGCAATTAACTTCAATCCATATCTTCAATATATAAAAATCTACTCAAAATGGATCATAGAACTAAATGTAAAACCTAAAAGAAAACAGCAGAGAATCTTTGTGACCTGGTTCTGGCAAAGATTTCTTAATAATGACACCAAAAACAAGGTCCATAAAAGAAATATATGATAAAGAAAACTTCAAAGTTAAAAATATTTGCTTTTTAAAGGAATGAAAATATGAGGCAGAGACAAAAAAGGAAGTATTTTCAAGTTCTATATCTGATAAAGGATTCTATCTATAATAAGCTCACAAAATTCAGTAAGAAAATCCATTAAAAAACAATTTTAAAATCTGAAACTCATTTTTAAATGGGCAAAATACTTGGATAGTTCACCAAGAATATGTATAAATTAGCAATAAGTAATATAAAAATCAACATCAGTAATAAAGACATGCAGAATAACTCCACAGTGTGATACCACTGACAACATTTTAAACATTTTAAAATTAAACATTTTAAAATTAAAAAGCCTGACCATTCCAAGTTTTGACAAGGATGTGGAAAAAATGACACTCAGACCTTCTGGTTGGAATGTAAGATGGCATGACCAATTTGGAGCGAGGTTTGGCAGTTTCTTAAGAAGTTAAATTTACAACTACCACAGGACCCAGCCATTCCACTCCCAGTTATTTTCCAAGAGAAAAGAAACATGTGTACACAGAAAGATTTGTGGCTGAATATTTGTAGGAGCTGTATTTGTCAACAGCTCCAAACAGAAAATAACTCAAATATTTCTCAGTAGGTAAATGAATAAACACAATGTGGTATATCCATACAATAGACTCCAAGGGACAACTGCATGCAACAACTTGTATGAGTCTCAAAATATTTATGCTGAGTGAAAGAAGCTGGATAAAAGAAATTGCATAATGTAAGATTTCTTTTCTATAAAATCATTTCTTATATATAAAATCTTAAGGTCCAAACTAATTTACAGTGACAGAAAACAGATCAGTGGTTGTCTGAGGATCAAACAAAAAGAAAAACAGATTAGGAAGAAAACCTTTGACCATGTCAGAAATGTTCATTACCTTTGCATTACTCATTTCATAAGTGTGCATATATGTCTGAATTCAGAAGGCTACATACTTTAAATGTGTATATTGTGCACTATATTGTTTATCATTTATATCTCAATAAAACTATTAAAGCTAGAAAGACAAACTGTCTTTATAATCCAACTATATGCTATTTATGAGGTATATATAAAACATTAACCCATGGAAACTTTGAAGTAAGAAGGAATAGAAAAAAATACCTTGCAAACAATAACCAAAAGACTTTCATATAGGCAGAATTATAACTATTCTGCTTAACTGACTGAGCCACCCAGGTGCCCTAGAATTATAACTATTATGTACCTTGACTAAGTCTGTATCAGTAGAGATATTGCACTTTAGTTTTGTACAAATAGTTTTGTAAGATGTTATCGTTGGGTAACATGAGGAAAGAGGGTGTATGAGTTCTCTGAAGTCTTACAACTACATGTTAATCTATAATTATCTGAAAAATTTAAAAACTCAATTAAAAAAAAAGAAAGCCATGTAGCCATATTATTATCAGGCAAATTGACTTTGAGGAAAAGCTAATACCGGAGGAAAACAGGCAAGTTTCAATAATAATTAAAGTTATATAAAAAAAGATACAAAATTTTAAGTTTGCATATACCTAATTAGTGTAAAATTTCAGAGCACAAGGAGAAAGAAACTAATCAGTAACCATAGCAGGATATCCTAAAAATTTTAGTCATTGATAGAACAAACAGAAGTCAGTAGGAATGTAGGAAATTTTTTTAAATGGCCTAAATTATCTTGAAAACTGATGCTCCAGTTAAAATCTTCAAAAACACATCTTTTACAATTTTGTGCACTCAGTTTTGTCTACTAACTCTTTCTAAAGGAATTAAATAATAAATAATTGCACCTTCTGGTTTAAAAAAAGTTTATCTTATCTCTCACATTTCCTTTCTTATTCTTTTTATGAGCTACCATATTTTCTTAATTTTCCATTCCATACTTGTATTGACAAACTCTTAATTTTATTACCATGTTTTAAGAATTTCTAATAATTCCTTCTTATTTTTCTGAAGTGTTTCTTTTAAAAAGAGTCTTGATCTTTTTAGAACTGATCTTTTTTGGGGGGCTTCCTGAGGGTAGTCATTAAATGTATTTAAAGATATTTTCCGTTCCCTAAACATCTCTGCTTCCTCTGGGGTCAGGTTTTATGTTTATCATGATTTTTCTTTTTCAACTTTAGGCTTTCTTCAAATATCTATTTCCAATTGGAATTTTCCAGTTCTAGGTAAATTTTCCTGGTTCAATTTAAGAGCGAATATGATGCTGACTGGGTGCTTGGAAAGAGAAGGGGTTTCCTCTCGGTCAATGACAGTCACATTTACATTTATATGTGACTGTCCTCAGATAGTTTATTCAATGTCTATAAAGAAGAACCCCTTCTGACATTATTATATTTTGTTTGCTTGGGCAGTAAAGCATTTACCTAGATGGTAAATAATGTGCATGTGGAGAAATTACTATGTCTTGGGAGGGGTTGGATGACTTTTAAGTATACAGATTTAAATCAATAATAATGTTATTTTCAGCTACACTTCCTATGTCCAATAGTCATCATATTAGCCTCTTCAAACATTCTTCTGGAGAGGTTGCCTCCTCCTAGTCTGAAGCCCTCACCAAGGACATTCTAGATGCTGGCCTCTTCCAGTATGCTTCATACCTACCATAATCCATAATATTTTAATTATACTCATTTAGTTATGCTTCCCTCTTCCTTTGTAGTTGTGTGGTTATGCTTTTAATGAACGTTATATAGAAAAGAGTTGATAAAGTATATTCTTTGTATGATATGATTAAATAGAATCCAATAGACACTTCTGTGTGTGTGTGTGTGTGTGTGTGTGTGTTTTATTTATTTTTTGTTTTTTGAAAGAGAGTGTGTATGCATGCATGCAGAGGAGGGGAGAGCTTAAGCCAGCTCCTTGCCCAGTGCAGAGCCTGATGCATGGCTCAATCTCATAACGGTGAGATCATGATCTGAGCCAAAATCAAGAGTAAGACACTTAACCAACTAAGCCACACAGGCACCCCCAACTGACAGTTAAAATGTAGTCAGGATGTGCTGTCAGATTTTTAAAAAATTAATAATTTATATATCTTTTTTTACGTTGGTCACTATAACACTGGTTCACTGCTAATTTCTTGTATTTATGTCCCTCAAACTTCAATAAGAAAACTGAGTGCAGAAGTGTTTCTATCATTTGCCATGTGATTTTCTTCATATTGTGGGCAGGAAAACTTCATCTATTTTAAACCATAATTTCCATAGACTGAATTCACTTAGAGTCTTCCTAGGTCCCTGATAATCAGCATGTAATTGGAGAGCATATGAGTCATCATAAAAAACACACACACAAACGGCAAAATGAAATGAAACTTTGACAAAGATGGGAGTGGCAGCAGACAAGCACATAGGGATTGAGTTTATAAGCACAAGTGCTCATTGGTAGCAAATAATAAGTACTTAGATTAAGAGAAGCAAAGAAAACAGTTGAAGTATTAAAAAGTCCATTAAACTATACGAATACTTCTGCAAGATAAGACTGTCAGGAGAAAGGCTATGGAATCCAGAGTTATTTGAGACTAAAAGGTGACACCTGTCTACTGGGGGAAATAATTAAAAAGTAATGGTATCAATGCTGCCCATCCACTGTGTGAGATGAGGCTCCTAAGAAAACCTATATGCCTCAAATGACTCTATATTTATTCACAACTGTCACCTCTCCTCTACTTTAGAGAATCCCAGGTCTCATTGGCTGAGTCATGTCAGATCAAATTAGCTCTTGACTGACGGATGCCTGTGATGCTGTTTGTGTTTCTAGAGATGACGGAAATATGACTTAGCAGTCCTGAGTGTAGAAAATGCTGAGTGAGGTGTTTTGCTTTTACAAAGTGAAACCTATTGAGCAAGAGATTTCTAGTTGTTTTCTTTTTCTTTTTTACTCCCTCTCCTTCTCAATTACTGATAATGTAACTGTGACTGAGGAAGATTAGGAAGCCATTTAATTGGAGTCCATTTTAAATGAAATTCTCACCTAACTTAAAATACAAAAATGGGTTAGTAACTTTCAAATTCTCTTTACCCCAGCAGTAAATGATTTTGCATAAAAATAGTGATCCCATGGGGGCACCTGATGGCATCTGACTCTATTTTGGCTCAGGTCATGATCTGACAGTGGAGAGACTGAGCCCCATGTCAGGCTCTGTGCTGACAGCATGGAGCTTGGGATTCTCACTCTCTCTCTCTCTCTCTCTCTCTCTCTCTCTCTTTCCATCTCTCTCTGTCCCTTCTCAACTCGCTCACTCTCTCTCTTTCACAAAATAAATAAATAAGCTTTAATTTAAAAAAATGGTTCCAATGTAAGTGAAAACAAATATCATCACCCTGTATTCAAAAAACAATGTGATTTAACAGTGACCCAAAATTGCATGTGAAAAAATATTTTTAAGCTTATTTACTATTTAAACTAAAGTGAGTGCTTAAGCAATATCTCAGATCCAGGTGGTGGTGATTTAGGGGCCAAGCCAAGTTTCCTAATATTCTAAGGGCCTGGGATTTCAGACAACACTCATATGCATGTCAACCCTTTGGGGTAGATATATAAAGAGAAAATAAAAAGAGTTGGAATTCCGGAAGTTGGTACCACGAGAAGAGATTTCCAAAACAAGGAAGAAGAAATTGTTAAAAGCGTGCTTGGAATAGAGTGTTGAAAGCATTACAAACTATGAGAGCCTAAGTAACTTATAAATAATTCAGCTATATTTAGTTTGAACCGTATTATTTACTCATAATCTAGTATAAATTCAGTGTAAAAATTTTTTGTAAAGGTAGAATGCCATGCGATACAGTAAAGGAATTTTTTCTGGAGGAGTAAGTGAGAAAATGTTATGCACCAAGGTTCATGAAAACACATCTTAATTTTATATAATTAGCGGTAGTGATGAAAAGTTAACCCAAGTCCAACAGTAGGGAAAATCTTGTATGGGTGCTCCCCATAAGTGAAGTCCCCATGATATCAGTGAAGAAAGTTCTGGAGTGCTCTGAAATTGATGATGATGGCATGACTGGAAGAGGGTGCTAACGCAGACTCAAACAATCATAAAGTGTGGGAAATAGCATCAGCAAGTGGTCAACTCACAAAACGTGAGCGGAGAGAACCTCCACCACTGTTCTACAAGAGACAGGTTTTCTTTTTTTTTCCCCGTCAGATCATGGCAAATATTCCTAAATACAAATCTATGAAGTTGCTATTTTTAAAATCTTGGGTACAGGCAGTCAGTAATCAACATGAGCTCCTAACACACAGATGTACAAGTGCACAGTCACCTGTTTGCAATGGTATGACTACCTTTTTTTAAAACCTTGCTTGAAGTTCTTAATTAATTTCTACAGGGTTTGGATTTGTATATATGTCTGCATGTGAACCAGGGACCTGTGATTAAACTTCCTAATGCTGAGTTGAAAGCTCACATCCTCAGTAGTGCACACCAGCTTAGAAAATTCATCTGTATCTCACTCATAAGCTGAGGACATGATCAATGAGGATGGCTAAAGAGAAAAGCTAATACTGGAAGTAATGACAATTAGAAACTTTATTTTTACATATTTTCTTCCCTCCTTGGTCCTAATAGAGATCTAGACTTTATTTGGAAAACATGGGGCGCTCTGTCTGCTTAACAGGGTGATTAGTATGACACCTGCCATATACACTAAACTATAGAAATCTACAGATGCTGCTTCGTGTTGGTTCAGTCTACTGCAGAGGTCAGGCCTTCTGCAAAGACTTATACAAATATATGAACAGCACATATACACAACACAGATACATACGCATACACACACATGCGCATCCCCTCTGTGGTGAAAGCGACTTTAGGTTAAAATGCTCAGGGAAATAGGGGCACCTGGGTGGCTCACTCGGTTAAGCGTCTGACTTTGGCTCAGGTCTGACTTTGGCTCAGGTCTGACTTCAGCTCAGGTCATGATCTCACAGTTCGTGAGTTCGAACCCTGTGTCGGGCTCTGTGCTAACAGCTCAGAACTTGGAGCCTTCTTCAGATTCTGTGTTTCCCTCTCTCTGCTCCTCCCCCACTCACACTCTGTTTCTCTCTCTCTCAAAAATAAATAAATAAATAAATAAATAAAAACATTAAAAAAAATTTTTTTTAATGTACAGGGAAATGAACTCCAAATCTGTTTCATAGATGATGCCAGGAACCAAAAGAATGTTTTTCATTTTTCGAGGGTGCTGAGTTAAATCATGCCTATAGTGGGAAGAAGAGTAGCGGACTGCCCACCTGAGAAGAAACGACTGGGGGCTGTTTGACAAACCTGATGTAGATATACTGAATCCATTCTTCATTTTTTTTAATACCTTTTTCTGAACCAATTAGTGGGTCAAAAGGCAACTCACTGAATTATGGTGTTTTCTTTTATACTTTGGGGTGCCTGATATACAAAAAAATTGATATATATTTTAAATATATATTTTTAAAAAATTTTGCTATGTATTTTTTTCTCGCACATTAGTTATTTTTTAAAAAAAACATTTTTTTGCCACTCCTCTGGAGAGGATTCCTACTCATTGGACAAAATATTTTCTATTTTAATAATTTTGAAATTGTGTCTGCAAGCAGTGTAAGAGTCATATAAAATGTTCCATGTCAACTGTGCAGTGAGTTTATCAAACCTATTACCAAAATTAATGAAGGAGCATGAAATACAGTTAAAGAAGAATCAGTATTCTGAACTCTATAGCCTCAAATCATCTTTAGTCCCCTGAAGACACTTTTAATCACTAAAAGACATTAGAAAGATTGTTGGCTGAAACTTCCAAGCAATAAAGCCAGAAATAAATGGCTAAAGGTCTAGCTTGCATTCTCATCACTGTGTATGCAGCCGTTTATCACACCTATGTGAGGACCCAATAGTTCATCTTCTCTGGATGGCATCTATAAATATAAAGATGTTAATGGATGCTTAGGGAGCATGTTTGTGAAGTAATATAAACTCTTTGTAAAAACATCCCAAATACATTATTTCAACTACATACCTTTTTTTTTTTTTTCCCTACAGAGTAGGGAAAATATACACTGCCATATAGAAATCTACAGATGCTGCTTCGTGTTGGTTCAGTCTACTGCAGAGGTCAGGCCTTCTGCAAAGACTTATACAAATATATGAACAGCACATATACACAACACAGATACATACACATACACACACATGCGCATCCCCTCTGTGGTGAAAGTGACTTTAGGTTAAAATGCTAACTTTAGGTTAAAATGCTAACTACAGAGTTTCTATCCCAGTAAGAAACTCATGCCTCCAGGTTCATTTATATTAACAAACACAAAGGGGAGTGAAGCCAGGCTACAAAAGTTGTCACCAGATTGTTCTCTTCAGGTTATCTACATTACTGTGCTAGAATCTGGTTGGCCTTTGCAAGTCAGGGCTCATCTCTGTGGTCCAGACAAATTCTTGAACCTGGGCCTGTTCAGTATTAAGAATTGCTGTCAGAATCAAAGTAAAAGTACTTGACTTGTTGTTCAGGCTGAACTCCGACATCACAAATAATGTATTGCCTAGCTTTCTCCCAAAATTTAAAGTTGTCCTTTAATAAATGTTTAAGTGTATTTTTGCAAATATGTACCACTTATGTTGATCAAAACTTAAAAAAAATCTCAATATGGAATTTTATCATGGATAGAGATTTTAACAAGCTAATTAGATTTTTTTTAATGTTTACTTATTTTTTAGAGACACAGAGAGAGACAGAGAGAGAGAGAGAGTGTGAGAAGGGGAGTGGCAGAGGGAGAGGGAAACAGAATCCCAGGCAGTTGCTGTGCTGTCAGTGCAGAGCCTGACGTGGGGCTCGAACCCATGAACCATGATCATAACCTGATCCAAAACCAAGACTCGGATGCTTCACTGACAGAGTCACCCAGGAGCCCCTGCTCATTAGATGCTGACAAAGTTTCTATGAACTCATATTGGCAAACGATATATCAGCTAATACCAAAAGATAAGAAAATTCACTGACTTCTGGAACTAATCCTGAAAGAGAAATGACTTAAAGATCACTGGACCCAACCTCCTTCTATATACACAATGACAGCATGGACAGGACAGCGTGAGCCCACCAGCAGGTAAAAGCCAGGCTGCATGACCATCCATGTAATCCATGACCTGCAGACTCTAAGAAAGGAGCTAAGTAGTATCTGAATCCAAAAACTTATGGGCATTGGTTCTTAAAATGTGGTCCCCAAACCAATAGCATCAGCATCACATGGGAATTTGTTAGAAATATAAACTCACAGGCCCCACCTCAGAGCTACTGCATCAGATACTCTGTGGATGGGGCCCAGTGATCTATTTTAATAAGTCCTTCAGATGATTCTAATGCACGCTGAAGTGGGAGAACTGCAGCGATAGGATAGGAGATTAGTTCAAGAAAGGATGGTTTAATGTTTCCTATTCACATTTACAAAGCATTAAAAATAAAACAACTGAAATTGAAAAATACTCTGATCAAAGATTTATAATTATGTTGACAATAATTTTCTTTCTTTCTTTTTTTTTGTATAAAAAGCCAACTAGGTATAATGTTTAAAAGATATGCCAATTTAATGCACGATTCTTTGCGAAAATAAATAGGTGAAGAGGATTAAGACATATAAACTTCCAGATATAAAATAAATAAATCATGAGGATGAAAAGTACAGCATAAGGAATACAGTCAATAACACTGTAATAGCATGGCATGGTGACAGATGTGATTACACTTATCCCGGTGAGCACTGAGAAATGTATGGAACTGATGAAGCACTATGTTGTACACCTGAAAGGAACAGAACACTGTATGCGAACTATAATTCAGTAAGAATAAATAAATAAAAATAATACCTTAAAGAAAACATACAGTTTATCAGAGTTATATAATAAAACATTAGTCTTCAAAAAATGCTTACTTTCTTTAAGTTTTTATTTGGAGGTGGGGGGAGGGTCAGAGAGAGAGGGAGAGAGAATCCCAAGCACTGTTAGTTCAGAGCCTATCCCAAAAATTGTGAGATCATGACCTAAGCTGAAATTAAGAGGTGGATGCTTAATTGACTGAGCCACCCAGGCGTCTTAAAGAAATGGTTCTTTTCTGATGAAGACTCACTCCTCAACTGAATGCTGTGGTTCATTTTGCTGATGCAATATTACCTTGATATCTTCTTCTCTACTAAGAATTCTGTGTTGTGCCACATTCTATTCACCAGCCAGGCACAGGCACAATTACCAACCAGACGTCATTTTCTGTTTTCGTCAACTACAAAAAAATACACATTAAAACTCCAGATGTCTAAAATATTGAGTGACCTTAAATTTCATCATATTCATTATGCTAAAAGACAGGATATATCAGAAAATCTGTTGCAGCATAAACATTTCTAGAATTCACCCATACTGTGCATAAAGATACAGTCAATTAATTTTTGCTGCTGCATAATATTCCACTGTATGGACATACTCTCATTGACTCATCAACTCCTACTGACAGGCATTTGAGTTACTTCTAGGTTTTTGATCTTACAAACAGTGTTGCTTTGAACATTGTTCTCCATGTCTCCTGGAAGATAAATGTGAGAGCTTCTTTGGGGTCTACATAGATATAGTGAAATTGCGAAGTCACAGAATATGTGAACATTGAATTTTACAAGAGAAGACCAAACTGCTTTCCAAATAATTTTATCAATTTATACTTGAATACTAATCGAGAAGAAAGACTGTTAAGTCACATATTCCACAAACCTCATTATTGTTCCAACTTTTCAATACTGTTTTAGTGGGTGCAAAATGGTATTGCGTTGTGGCTTTATTTGCATTTTTCTGACGGCTAATGAAATTGCACACCTTTTTCTACACTTATTCACATGTGTTCCTCCTATGAAACGGCTGATTATATTTTGCCCATTTTAAAATAACTTTTTGTGTAGGAATTGTATAGTCTTTTTACCCCCAAAAACAAATATGGTTTTTATTTATTTTCTCACTAGCTAGTTGACCTATCACACTTAAAAATTTCCAGTGGGGGGCGCCTGGGTGGCGCAGTCGGTTAAGCGTCCGACTTCAGCCAGGTCACGATCTCACGGTCCGTGAGTTCGAGCCCCGCGTCAGGCTCTGGGCTGATGGCTCGGAGCCTGGAGCCTGTTTCCGATTCTGTGTCTCCCTCTCTCTCTGCCCCTCCCCCGTTCATGCTATGTCTCTCTCTGTCCCAAAAATAAATTAAAAAACGTTGAAAAAAAAAAAATTTCCAGTGGATTCAAGCAAACTTTTATTTCTTAAGAAGGCAATATTATAAATTCCCCACTTAGAATTTCTTATGGTTTTCTATTGTTAAAATTTTTGTTCTATAATGGAATATGTTTTTGTTTCACACACTGCAAAAGCTTTTGCTACATATTCATATACACTTGTTCCTAATAATACTATTAATAATAGAAGATGAGTTTAACTTTGGATGAATTTAGTGTTCCTGAGCTTTGGTTTCTTCGTATGTAAAGTGCAGGTCACTAAAGATTAAAATGAAGTAATAAGGTATAACAGGCTTAGCACATTAAAGGCACAGTAAAGGATGGTTATTTTAACCTGAATGAAACTAATTTCCAATACAGCAATACCCATAACAATATACTCACCACATAACATAAGAAGTTATTCACTATCATTCCCCCATCTACCCACAGATAATCAAAGCTAGCCTGTTAGGCTGCCCAAGATCATTGAAGGCAT
Organism: Panthera uncia; assembly: GCF_023721935.1. NCBI lineage: Eukaryota > Metazoa > Chordata > Mammalia > Carnivora > Felidae > Panthera > Panthera uncia. The sequence goes on along the minus strand of NW_026057577.1, from coordinate 24,191,210 downwards.
AAAGTGGAAATCAACTACGTTCTAGCCAGTTGAATTCTCATTTGACAGATTCAAAAACACAGGTCCAGGAAGTTGGTGAACCTTGCCCTCAGATGGACAACTACTTTGGGGCTGAGCCAAGTTTAGGAGCAGGATTCTTCTTACGGATAAAAACACCTCCTTCATCTATGTGACTCCTCACAGTTTACAAAGCACTTCCTCAGCTCCATGACCTTGTTTATTGCATTACACCACAGCTTATAGAAATGGCCTTTGTTTTCCTTCTTCTCTTTGGGAGAAAGTCTAGGGAGTGTGTTTGTTTTCTCAAACTCCAATGCTTTGCAGCTGATTCTACAATGAAACTTAGATAAAAAGAAAAAAAAATCCATACACATAAACGTGTGTGAGTGTGAGTGTGTGTGTGTGTGTAAATAGATATATATGGAAGAAGTCTCATCATGTCTCGTGGGTCATCCATTGCTGGCTAAATATCAGCAGTCATGAAGAACAAATGGGGAATGGATTTCAGTTTGAGAACTGCAAGTTGCTTTGGATGCTTTGATAATAAAGGGCTCAGAAATGTTTATGCTTTCAAAAAGGCATGATACCCATGCATACGATACTTTTTAATGAGGCTCATTTTGAGAAAGATGATGAGGTTGGCCAACTAGCCTTCACATAATTTTTGCAGGAAAGCATTCAAGGAATGAAAAGTTAAGCCTTTCAAAATTTCTCCTTTTAAAATTTTTCTTCTTAATATTTTTCTTATTTTAAGGTTATTCTGTTAAAATATGGGTTATTGAACATTATAAAAGATAAAAGAGATCAAAGAAGGGATAAAAATCAGATAACAAATCCAAAATAATTTGGAAATATTACAAATCAGAACTTGAGGGTGAGCAGAAAGGCACCATACCCTCCCCCTCCCTCACAGAGCCGTTATGCACAACATAACTATCCTCAAAAGCAAGAATGGAAAGAAACAGTAACTCAGCTGCAGAATGAAGATTTAATCTTGGCTCTTTAGCTCATAATCTCTTTAAAAATGGGCATCAAGTACCCTTTCCAGAAAAGGTAACGAAAGATAAATCCAATTTAGACTTTTAGTCAGCTGTGTGGACAGCAGTTCATGCAGGGGTACACTGTTATGGGAACACACCCAGTTTTTCGCATTCCAGTCATAATGCTTGTACCCAATGGATGGGGAAAGATAACCAGATTTACTTATTTGAGGTCTGCTTGTTGATCCTGTAGACTTCTATACCACTACCTGGTTTAGTTATTAAAACACCAAATGAGACATCTCAGTGCTTAAATGTGTAATGGTTGTTTGCAAAGTCATCAAAAAACAAAAACAAAACTACTTTCTTAGTATGTTTAGCATCTCCTGTACCAGTCATTTTAGGAGGTTTCCTCTAGAAAGCGTTGGTCACCCCAAGTTCTCCATTTCCTCAAAGGCATCAAATGGACACGCTTTTTGACATTCAGGATCTACTTGAGGTAGTAGAAGTCAAACCGCCTTGGTCCAGAATGAAGGCCATAAAGACTGCAGAGACAGATATATTCTAGTGGCTGGGGAGTCCCAGTTCAGACCCAGGCCAGGCTTGGGGACACTATGTAGAACAGGAGGCTGGTGGGTCCTACATGCTGAGTTTCCACTATATTCACTTCTGATACTAATCGTTTGTTGGTTGTATTTGTTGAACATATCTTATTACAGTATGAGGTTTGTTTTTACATGTTTTTTGGTATTTCTTCATAACAATATTTTAGTACAATTAAATAGATCAAATTTTCTTTTAGAATTATTGCACTTTTTAGTGGCCTGCTTAAAATACTATCTCCTACCTCGAGTCAGAACGATATTCAATGATATATTCTCAAGTTTAAGCTTTGTTTTTTACTTTTAATTTTATACTCCATCTGGATTTGATTTTGTGCATGATGTGAGGTTCAGGCCTAATGTCCTTTTTTCTAAATGGAAATTCACTTTTCCAAGCTTCTTTTATTGAATAATCCTCCATTTTCCATGGATTAGTCAAGCAAACACTGTCAAATGTCAAACTGACTGTGTCTGCATAAGTCCTGATAATGGAGTAGGGCACGTTCCTCCTCCTCTTGTCGCATCTTCTTGTTCTTCTTGTCCTTTCCCCACTTCCTCCTTCATCAAAAGTGTCTTGTCTATTACTGGATCTTTCAATTTTCCATAAAACTATTAGAAATGTCCAAGAAAAAGATGTCCCAATGTCCAAGAAAAAGAAAAGCTCACAAGGTTTTTACTGGAATTACTCTGACTGTGTAGCTCAAATTAGAAAAACTGGTATCTTCAGAAGTCTTCCATCCATGAACAAAATCTCTCTCCATTTATTTAGTATGCTTTATTTCTGAAAAATGTTATAAATTTATGCATCCAAGTCTTAGACACAGTTGTTAAATTTAACGTTAGGCATTTTGTGACTTTGTTGCCATTATGAATGATGCTTTTAAAACTTATATTTTTGAGTGGTTGATCTATAGAAATGTAATATCCACTCAGGTTGCCAAAATATAGTGCTTTTCTGTATATTATTTTTGTTTTTGGCTTTTTAAGTTTTTATTTTAATTCCAGTTAATTAATATGCAGTCTTATATTAGTTTCAGGTGTACAGTATAGTGATTCAACAATCCCATATGTAACCTGGTGCTCATCACATGAAGTGTACTCCTTAATCTCCATCACTTCCCCTGGTAACCATCAGATTGCTGTCTATAATTGAGTCTGTTTCTTGATTTGTGTGTATCTCTTTTTCATTCCCTTTTTTGTTTCTTAAATTCCACACGAGTGAAATAATATGGTTTATTTGTCTTTCTCTGACTTCTTTCACTTAGCATTATACTATCTAGCTCCAATCATTTCATTGCAAATAGCAAGATTTCGTTCTTTTTTTTTTTCTTGACTAATATTCCATTGTGTGTGTGTGTGTATCTTACATACCATATCTCTTTTATCCATTCATCTACCAATGGACACTTGGGTAGCTTCCATATCTTGGCCACTATAAATAATTTTACTATAAACACAAGGGTGCATGTATCCATTTGAATTAGTGCTTTTGTATTCTTCAGGTAAATAGTAGTGCTATTGCTGGATCATAGTCCTATTTTAAATTTTTTGAGGAACTATGGGGAAACTTTTCAGATACCAAGAGTCCTCTCTTTCCATTATTCAGGGGGGATTTTATTTCTTTGTCTCTCTTTTCTTGCCTTCTTTTAGATTAGGTGAAACATGTTCTTTATTATTCCCTCTTTGTACCTGTTTGGAAGTGTGCTTCATTCCTACCTTTTTAGTGGATAATAGGAATTAAAACATGCGTATTTACTAATTTCTGAATCAATAAGATGTTCAAAATTTGCAAGATAATTGACTGTATATAAATCTCAGGGAGTAGGGCATAGAAACATGTATTTTAACAAGTTCCCTGAGTAATATTTACATATGATAAACTGGAGAACCAGATTAGGAAACAATTATGCCAGAAAAAAATAGCCTAAATTAGGCTAAAGCAATTAAGGTTAAATTGTATCTATTTATTTCTTGGTAGTCAAAATGAAAGCAGATATTACTGAATTTCTCATTATTTAGCAGAAAGATGATAAGGAGAAGTCTATTTTGTGTTAGCAATGAATTTGAAGAGTAATTTTCTCTGTCAGATTTTAAATACACTTTCAAATAAATTTTTAAGTAAAGACATTGATCAACATAATGGACTGTGTCATCAGGAGCTATTTTACAAAAGATAAAGAAATATTTTTCATATCATCTATTGCTTAAAGCCAAACCCATTATGTTTAAATCACATTGCTACAAAGGTTTTTTTTTTTCCACAGCTAAAGTAATTGCTCTTGAATGTGCCTTTTTGAACTCATGCAAGACTAGAAGACAGAGCAACTCAGGCTTATCATGTCACTAACATAAGGAACAATTTTAGGATTTATTCTGTACTAAAAACTATGATGCACTGAGCATACAGAAATGGCTAAAAAATGGCCTCCATCCTTAAAGAATTAGAGTCTAGAGAGAAAGAGTAGTCCACAGAATAGTACACTGCTGTGATAACTGCTTACTTACACAGGTTCCACAGTCATCTCAGGAGAACAAATGACTGATGTTACATGCAGCAGTAAGGAAGCATTCACATACAGGATGATACTTGCTTCTTGAAGGATGTTTGCACAGAGTACAGAAATGTTTTTGACAAGTCAGCCTCCATTTCCCCTTTTTCCAGTAAGAGAATTCCTTAACTCCTTATAACTGCTCATCTTCCATCTGAATGGACTAACAATCACTGAGTCCTCTGTCTCCACCAAAGAAGGCATCATGAAACCACAGCTTCAATGAGAGCACCCAATTCCCACAGGTTCAATCCAGAAAAGTAGGCATTACGCAGGTATGGCCGATCAGTTTTTTGGGGGGGAATATTTTGGATGTAGGGAAGAATAAACGCAGCTAGCTCTTTCTGAGAGTTCAAGTATACTAAAAAAACTTTTCCCAGGAGCTGTCCATTGCTGTCTTTACTGTCATTTGGACAGAGCCTACTTCAGTACAATAGTGCACATTTTCTAAACCAAATACCTAGGTGCAAATCTTACAAAGATGAGAAGACAGACTATACCAGGAAAAGATTACATTCTGTATATAACTACATGTCAAAAGAACTTGAGAAGTTTGTTTTAGCTAAGAACAGTGTTCAGAGCTGAAACTGGAAAATTTCAAAAGAAGGCCTTTGCCTTTATTTTCGCTATAATGGGAAATGGTATAGATGAGCCAGTGGTGAACATGTCTTCTAGATCATCTAAGCTGAAGACAGGCTATCTCAAGGGAATTTTAAAGAACTACATAAAGACATTTCACTGTTGAGATCTTGTCCAAGTGGTGAAGTGTAGACATATTCTACATTATTTACTCTTTTATATACTTCTAGCACAAGGTGTGTAGACAGCAAAGATAAGTTTCTTAAAAATTAAAAAACAAACTAATTTTTCTTACTGAGGTGGGAGGTCACTTCTTGTGGATAGGCCACAGAAACACATACAATGTTAAATCTTTTTTTAAAGTTTATTTATTTATTTTGAGAGAGAGAGAGAGAGAGAGAGAGAGAGAGCATGACCAAGGGAGGGGCGGAGAGGGAGAGAGAGAGAATCACAAGCAGGCTCCGCACCATCAACAAGGAGTCTGATGTGGGGCTCAAACCCGTGAACCATCAGATCATGACCTGAGTTGAAACCAAGAATTGGACACTTAACTGACTAAGCCACCCAGGCATGATCCAAGACAAAAACTTCTCTTAAGGTTCCTATGTTCCCAAGATGGGCTCAACTGAAGGTCCAGAATCCTATGCTGCAAACCATAAAAAATGTCCATTCCTGAAAATATTCAAGAAGAGATATTACCATTTAATTGGTAATTGGCTCCAATAAAGTGTTCAGTTTTTGAACAGGACTCTACTTTGATAGGCCAATCAAGGTGCCAGTGCCAGAAAAGGCAGCCACAGATAACCAGTTAGGGAAAGGTGCAGAAATTCTTTAGTATTATCCATCTGGAAGTGAAAGGATGAAAGCCATAATCAACAGTTTGAGTTTGATATAATTAATATAAACATGTTTCTAATGATACTTAAATATGTATGGAATGAACCATGCATGTTAACATATGATATGATATAAAACTTATCTTCTGTTCACTAATACAGGACAGCGTGAGAAAGTTTATCCAAAAGTTGTATCAAATATTTAGATGGAAACTAAAAAATAAATAGATTTGAGATTTATGCCAGGTTATGATATGCAATATAAAGTCCACTTTAACATAACACAAAATTATTTGATTGTTAATCAGTAAAAAAATTCCCTGATTTTGAAACTCAAGTGTGATTATTCCTCTTAAACTAAACTCTACCTAAAATGGACATATTTAAATGTATCCTTATAGGTTTATTGTAAAATTTACAAAGAGATAATAATATTAAATCCTTCTGTAAACTACAGAGTACTACAAAGTATTAGTAACATTTTTGTTAATGCATTACTATATCATTGTACATATTTAAATAGAGAACTGACAGTGTAGAATACAAATTTATGTCCTCCCTTTAAATATAAGTAGTAGTTTCATTATAAAGAACATTTATTCCTACTTTGCTTTTTAAAAATTAGCACTAGAAGTATAATTCCTTGTTGCTTTTATTTCTTTTTCTTAAGCTGCTAAACCACCAGAGCTTAACTGAGTTATGATGATAAATATTTACAATGAAACAAAATAAAAATTCAAAATATAGTCAGTGTTCAAACATTTATATGATCAGAGAAATAATTTAAGTCTGAAATTATATTTGCTATGGTACCCAGTGGTCACTGTGGATCTCAGTTTGGGAGACTTCTGGAGACCAAACAAAAGCTCACAAAGCCATTAAATATTGATTTTTTTCACAAGGAATTTGTAATGGATCACTACAGATATCAATAGAGGCTCTGCTCAAATATTTACATCAATAACTAATGCCGATTCAGGGACTCAATTTTTTTAACGCATAATTTCAGTGAGAATTATTGAAGCACAAATTCCCATAATGAACAGGTGATGTATTCTAAACTATGTTATTGTGAGTTCCATTTATTATATGTGTGTGTTCAGATGTAAGATCATCCATTTATTATTTATTATGTATATGTGTGTGTTTGTGTTTTGGTCTAAGATCCATCCCTGGATAGAATTTTAGAACACTTCTTACCATATCTTATTCAATTAACCATCTTTAAATGAAAAATTTCTGGCATCTGAACTGCTTAATTATTAAGCATCAGATATTCATTATTCTGAAGGCACTTACTATACTGATGCTTGAGTCGTTACATTATTGTGAGTCATGGTATGTGAAGGTAAACACAAAGACAGCACTGAGAGAAACAACACAGAGCTATCTCCAAGGTGGCACAACTTTCACTCACTTATCCCCTTTAGCGACCTAAGTAGGAAATGAGAAAAAGAATGGAAAGGGCAAAAAAGATAATAACTCCCAGGCCCAGGGATTAGTCAGTCTCCGCTAACCCCTGACCCATGAGTCTAGTGACCAGTTTACGGATGACTTCATAAAGAACTGAAGTTGCCTTATGATTATTGTGTGGCAGTAAGCTACCAGTTCCACATATTGCTGGAACACATATGCTGCAAAGACACACATAATGTATCTTAAAAAGGAAAAGTTAAATACTTGCTTTGTCAACTGTATATGTTTTATTTATGATTTATATTTGATTTATATGATTCATTTTTAAATGCTTTATATTTTTCTATTGCTCTTTGGACCACAGTTCTGTATATGTTGTGCATTCACAATGAACTATCATCACTATATTTATATTATTGCCTTAACCTCGAGTATGTTGCACCTAACATATGAAATGTGAAAGTTGAGGACCGGATGTAAAGTGCATTAAATACTTCTTTGCACTCTTCAGTGACCACCCTTAAAAATACTTTGTAGAAATACACAAAAAGAAAATCAACCTATAATAGCAAGAAGATTGGGAGGAAGTAATTTTAATGTATCTGTAGAAGAAGAAAAGTGAGTTAAGGTTGGTTTGTAGACAAAGCTGAGGAATGGAAGAGAGAACGCAAGGCAGTAACTCTTTCAAGCAGAATCCTAATAATGAGCATGGTTCTAGAAGTAAGAAGAGGAACAGAAAGTGGCCATTAGCTAAAGGTCTTTCTGAATGACAGTTATATCAGTTTCCACACCTTTCCCCCTCTATTCTGGACTCTGTGAGAGAGTGAATTTTATCCTGAGATGGAAAACCTGAGGATTCCTCTTTAATGGCTTCTAATGTGGGTACTGATGCCCTGAGAGAGCCAACCTCAGAGCACCTTAGAGGTACACAGTCTCGTGTCGTGCTCCAGACATATGCACCTTAAGGTGACTTTTCAGAGAAGAAGCCTGCCACGACATAACTCTATCCACACAACAGTAGGGAAGGAAATCCTTATCCATTTTCTAGAATAATAATGGTATGCTTCATTAATAATATGCACAATCAAGAATCAATAGAAGTGAAAACAATAAATAATACATAAAAAGACCAGAATGAAAAGAACAAATAAATCCAAAGGGAAAGTGTTTGACCAATGAAATTTAAACCACAATATGATACAAAAGCATAGCTGTCAGGATACCACAATATTGAGTTTGGTGAAAGAAAAATGGCCTAGGTATAGGAATCGTCTCTTCTATATCTTGCTTTCCTTCCATTAGTACTTAGCACATTTATCTACAGATAATAGTCATGCTAGACATTTGGAAGTTGAAGTTGAGAAAACAGTAACTCATGCCAACTTTGGAAGGGTAAATTAGAACACATAATTTCTAGATCATAAGTGGTTGAGGTCACACACTGCAGCTACTCTTATTTGACTAAGCAGAGTATGAGTTAGGCCTATGAACCCTAATCCCAGTAGTGGCGAGGACTGTTAATGCAGCTATGATAAAGGACATGAGAGTTGATACATCAGACTGTTACATACTGAAGAGACCCTGCTGAACCAGTTTTAGAATCTTCACTTCAGATGTGGCCTAAACATATGCTAACAGATGGAAAATAAGGGAGTCAAACACATCAAAAGAAACATCCTTCTGCAGTGTGTGTGTGTGTGTGTGTGTGTGTGTGTGTAAACAGAAAACCTACTAATTAGTACCTTGGACATCATAATCATGGAATCAGGGTGGAAAAACCCACATCTTCACCACAAAGCATGTTACTTCTCCATAGTTTCTTCAACTCAGCTCTGTTACTTATAACTACTTATGCCACACCAGACCAGTAAGTTGATCTTTCTGTGCCTCAGTTTCCTCACTTTTATTAAAAGGGAATAATTATACTTACCTCATAAGATTTTTGAGTTAAATGAGAGAATAAAATTGATAGTGTATATATATATATATATATATAAAGTATAAATATAGTAAGTGTATATATATATATATAAAGTAT